>NC_091568.1:11899991-11902491 GCF_042767895.1 Penaeus vannamei
CTTCTTTTTACCTTTTCCTCTCCCGCTTTTCCTTACCCATATCCCTCCACCTCTTCCTTTCTTCTCCCTCCTATACCACTTTATTCCCCCACTCTACCCATTCTCCCCTTCTTTTTATCCATCCCTCTGCCCCTTTTTCTTACCTTCTTACCCATTTACCTCCTCCTCTTCCTTCCCTCTCCCTCCTTTCCCTCCTCTACAACCACAACCCTTACCAAATGGAAATTCCAGTCTGAACTCGGGGATAGAGAGAGAGAGATAGAGAGAGGGAAAATCTTGTGTGACCTGGATATAACATTTACAAACTTTCTCTCTCTCTCTCTCTCTCTCTCTCTCTCTCTCTCTCTCTCTCTCTCTCTCTCTCTCTCTCTCTCTCTCTCTCTCTCTCTCTCTCTCTCTCCCTCCCTCCCCTCCCTCCCTCCTCCCTCCCTCCTCTCCCCATCTCTCTCTTTCTCTCTCTCTCTCTGTCTCTCTCTCTCTCTCTCTCTCTCTCTCTCTCTCTCCCTCTCTTCCTCCCTCCCTCCCTCCCTCCCTCCCTCCCTCCCTCCCCCTCCCCCATCTCTCTCTTTCTCTCTCTCTCTCTCTCTCTCTGTCTCTCTCTCTCTCTCTCTCTCTCTCTCTCTCTCTCTCTCTCTCTCTCTCTCTCTCTCTCTCTCTCTCTCTCTCTCTTTCAACTTGCAAATTTATCTTTCCAAAGTGTGAACCTGAAATATTAATCACGTTGGATATTGTATGATGGAAGCCACTTGTGTGCAGAAAATATTCATTCTAATGACTAAAAACAACAACAACAACAACAAAAATGGATTCGATTGTTCCGTTATCACTTTTATCATTACTGTCACCTTTTTTAAAACATTTATTTTTGTCATTTCTACTTATGATCTTGGCTAGTTTGTGCTGGGCTATTTGCAAGTACACATACTAACCTATATTCAACCTTAACAACTACCGACATAGCAACCATCTTCCCATATCAACCGTGCATACGACCAAACAGAGCGATTAACCAACACAACTGAGACATTTGCATTACACATACAACATGATGCAATCAAGGTATGTCCATGTTGCAACATGTTTGGCCTGTACCGCACACACCACAGCTGGACTAGCACAGCTCACCGTCAGTTTTTTTGTATTTGGTTTACCTTGTCCTTGTCTCTCTCTCTCTCTCTCTCTCTATCTCTCTCTCTCTCTCTCTTTCTCTCTCGCGCTCTATCTCTCTCGCTCTCTATCTCTCTCGCTCTCTATCTCTCTCCCTCTGCTCTCTCTCTCTCTCCTCTATCTCTCTCTTTCTCTGTGTGCTCTCTCTTTCTCTCTGTGTGTGTCCTCTCTCCCTCCCTCTCTCCCTCTCTCTCTCTCTCTCTCTCTCTCTCTCTCTCTCTCTCTCTCTCTCTCTCTCTCTCTCTCTCTCTCTCTCTCTCTCTCTCTCCCTCCCCCCCCCCTCTCTCTCTCTCCCTCTCACATATTTCCATCCTAATGGATAATCATAATCATAGTACACAGATCTATACACATATTAATCCAAAGTATGTAAGATCGCTTATATTCCTCTTGTTGTTGCTCTGGAATGATTCATTAGAATATATGTGTTTCTTTTCTATTTTTTTCTGTTTTTTTTTTGCTATTTGTGACATCTTTTTCCCAATTATTCATGTTCATTTTATTATTATCTTACATTTCCCTTTGTTAATGTTCATTGGTTCATTTTCAATCATTTGAGCTTTGGGTAAATGATATTACTTCATCTTAGAAAAATTAAGTAATTCTTCCTCTACAAAATCACTTCTAATGTGAGTATATCCTCTAAACTTGAGCCTCCTCCTCATATGTTGGTACTCTTAACAACCTCATATGTTGATACTCATACCCATCCAATGCTTTGGTACTCATATCCACTTAGTATGTTGGTACTCATATCTAGCTCATAAGTTGAAACTCATACCCGCCTCATATGTCGATACTAATATCCTCATCATATGTTGGTACTCATATCCAGGCCCTTATGTTGAAACCCATACCTAACTCATATACTGATATTCATATCTTCCTCAAAAAATGTTACTCATATGCATCCCATACGATGGAACTCACCCAATTTATAAAATGAAACTCATATGTCGACACTCAACGTGACATATGTCGACACATCCCCACCTCAAATGTCGACACGCATCCCCACCTCATATGTCGACACTCATTCCACCTCATATGTCGACACTTATCCCACCTCATTTGTCGACACTCAACGCACCTCATATGTCGACACTTAACGTCAACTCGTATGTCGACACTCATCCCACCTGATATGTCGACGCTCATCCCACCTCATATGTCGACACATCCCCACCTCATATGTCGACACTCATCCCCACCTCATATGTCGACATTCATCCCACCTCATATATCGAAGCATCCCCACCTCATATGTCGACACTCATCCCCACCTCATATCTCGACACTCACCCCCACCTCATATGTCGAAACATCCCCACCT
>NC_091568.1:11914991-11922491 GCF_042767895.1 Penaeus vannamei
ATATATATATATATAGCGAGAGAGAGAGAGAGAGAGAGAGAGAGAGAGAGAGAGAGAGAGAGAGAGAGAGAGAGAGAGAGAGAGAGAGAGAGAGAGAAAGTAAAAAGAAAAAAAAGAATAAAAGGCACAATAACAAACCTATGTAAGCACACTCACTCCACGCATCAAAACCGCTTTTCAAACTCAAAATTCACCACAACAATTTTCTGGTAACTAAAGGTGTCCTTCGCTAAACCTACCGCTAGATTGACGCAAGGCGCTACACCCCTCCTAATAACCTAGCAAAAGAGGTGTCCTATATTCCAAAGGCCTTCATAATTACTGTTACGAGTCGAGCGTAAATTAGCTAGCGAGATTTTGCTACATCGGCGCGCTGATGTCTTTTAGCCTTGAAGGGAGACCATAAGATAAAATGGTAGAGAGTGGTTGACTGGTGTACAATGATTAGGTGGTAGATAGTGGTCGGATTGGTTTATAACGATTGACTTTTAAATAGCGGTTGACAGGTGTATAACGAATACTGAGTATAGCGACAGACCGATGTGTGATGATAACAACTGACTTATAACGGCGATAACGATGGTGATAATAGCAATGGCAATAATGCTAGTGATAATACTAATGATGATGACAGTAATAACTAAAAAAGTAGTTGTAATGATGAGAATGATAACATTCATGATATATTATCAACATTATCCCGTGACTGATATTACTGTCATCATTATATTCATCATTAGTGATATACCAAAGCCATCCTCCTTCTCTGCAGTATAATTTTCTCACACAGCTGTCATCACCCTCGCTTTTCGTATCAATATTTAGCATTTAGCTTTTATTATTTATTATTTATTCTCGATTGCGTCATCAAAACTCGAAGAAAGACGAATAAACAACAAAGCAGCATCGGTACGAAAATATTTTTTTAAGCGACGACTTCTGTGAACAATGCTTTTTGAAAACGATGATTCCTGAGGGTGATGAGTTCTGAAAATGGTGTCTTCTAGAAGAAATGGCGACGCCTGGAAACTGTGGATTCTAGAAACGGCTCATAAAAAAATGACTTAAAAAAAAAAGAAAAAAATGTAAATTCTCTAACCAATGCTTTATGAAAACAATGATTTCTAAGAGCGATGAATTCTGAAAATGATGCTTTATGAAAATGATGTTTTCTCCAAACGTTGGCTTCTAGAAACGTTGGCTTCTAAAAACGATAACTTCTGAAAACGATGAATTCTGAAAACGAAAAATTCTGAAAACGATTAATTCTGAAAATGAAAAATTCTGAAAACGATTAATTCTGAAAACGATAAATTCTGAAAACGATTAATTTTGAAAACGAAGAATTCTGAAAACGAAGAATTCTGAAAACGAAGAATTCTGAAAACGAAGAATTCTGAAAACGAAGAATTCTGAAAACGAAGAATTCTGAAAACGTAGCAATTAGAAACAAACCATGAAAGCGATGAATTCTGAAAACTGATATATGAAAACAGCCATTTCTGAAAAAAACGAAAAGATCCGAAAACAATGGTTTCTAAAAATAAAAATAT
Source organism: Penaeus vannamei (assembly GCF_042767895.1). Lineage (NCBI taxonomy): Eukaryota > Metazoa > Arthropoda > Malacostraca > Decapoda > Penaeidae > Penaeus > Penaeus vannamei. The sequence continues at coordinate 11,916,545 of NC_091568.1, forward strand.
AAAAAACCAAAAGATGATACAAAATAAAACAAAAAGACAATAAAAAAAAGCCTTCTAAAACAACAACAAAAACAACGATTCCAGAAGACGTTGATTCATGAAAACGAAGACTTTCAGAATTTCGTCCAGGTTCTGCAAGACGTCAGCAATTTGCAAGCAATATTGCAAAATGAAAGGATAATTAGACAGCGGCGTCTCGCATCTTCTGCAGACACTGTAGGGGAATGTCACTCATTGAGAACAGTCGCTTGTGAGTTAATTGTTTTTTTCTCTTTTTTCTGTCTCTTCCGCTCTTTTTTTCTGTGACTGTCTATCTGTGTCTATATCTATCTCTCTATCTCTCTATCTATCTATCTATATGTTTATATATATATATATATATATATATATATATATATATATATATATATATATATATATATATGTATATACATATGTATGTGTATGTGTGTGTGTGTGTGTGTGTGTGTGTGTGTGTGTGTGTGTGTGTGTGTGTGTATTTGTGAGCGTGTGTGTGCGCGTATGTGTATCTATGTCTATTTATCTATCTATATGTCTGTATATTTATTTATCTATTATCTATCTATCTATCTTTCTTTCTTTTTTCTCTGATTCATGCATGGATAAAGGAAAGTACGAAAAAGCAGAATGAATCACTGTAAAAACGCGAGAAAATTAAAAAAAATGGAAGAACGAAAATGATAGAAAGAAAAAGAGAGAGAGAAAATAAAATAAAATAAGAAAGTGAATATAAAACAAGATGGACGGAAAGAAGAAAGGAGAAGAGGAAGAGGAAAGAAGAAGGAAATAAGAGAAGGAGAAGGGGAATAAAAAGAGATCATACAAAATGAACAAATAAAAAAGATAAAAAACAAGTAAAAACGAGAAAAGAGATGAAAAAGACCGAGGGAAGATGAAGCCAAGAATAAAATGCAAAAACAAAAAACAAAAAAAGAATGATAATTCAGAGCAGAAAGCAAAGAAATAGATGAATAATAATAATGATAATAATAATAATAATGATAATAATAATAATAATAATAATAATAATAATAATAATAATAATAATAATAATAATAATAATAATAATAATAAGCAGAAAAAGATGGAGAGGAGGAAGAAGAAGCAGAGGTAAAAGAGGAAGAATAAGTAGAGGCACAAAAAGAAGCAGACGAAGAAGCAGAAGAAATAATGATAAAAAGAAGATGAAGGAGAAGAAGAAAAAAAAATAGTAGAGAGAGACACAGAAGAAGCAAACGAAGAAGAAGCAAAATCAGAAGAAGAAGAAGAAGAAGGAAGAATCAGAAGAATCAAAATCAGAGGAAGAAGAAGAAGGAAGAATCAGAAGAATCAAAATCAGAGGAAGAAGAAGGAAGAATCAGAAGAATCAAAATCAGAGGAAGAAGAAGAAGGAAGAATCAGAAAAATCAAAATCAGAAGAAGAAGAAGAAGAAACAGAAGAAGAAGAAGAAACAGAAGAAGAAGAAGCAGAAGAAGGAAAGGAAGATGAAGCAGAAAAAAGTAGAGAGAGACACAGAAGATGCGAAAAGAAGAAGAAGAATCAAAATCAGAAGAATCAAAATCATAAGAAGGAAGAATCAGAAGAATCAAAATCATAAGAAGGAAGAATCAGAAGAATCAAAATCAGAGGAAGAAGAAGAAGAAACAGAAGAAGAAGAAGAAGAAGAAGGAAAGGAAGAAACACATTTCATCCCAAGAAACGGGGAGAGAAGCTCAGCGCCTTCCTAACTTCTCTCGGGTGGTGATGAGATGCTTGTGACGTCTTCCTCCTTTTCTTAAGATGCTGAGGGAAGGATCTCGAGATATTTGGGGGGGGGGGCAAGGAGGGGGAGGGGGGGAGGGGGGTGTAGGGGAAGGAGGGAGGGAGGGGGGAAGGGGATAGGAAGGTGAAGGGACGGAGGGGGGAGAGGAAGGAGGGAGGGGGGGGAGGGGATGGGGAGGAGGGGGGGAGGGGAGGGAAGGATCTCGAGATATTCAGTGGGGGGGAGTGGAGGGAGGGTGGAGGAGGGGAGGGGGAAGGAGGGAGGAGGAGGGGAGGGGGAAGGAGGGAGGGAGGGGGGAAGGGGATGGGAAGGTGAAGAGAGGGGATGGGGAGGGGAGGGAAGGAGGGGGAAGGAGGGAGGGGGGAAGGAGGGAAGGGGGGAAGGGGATGGGAAGGTGAAGGGAGGGAGGGGGAAGGAGGGGGGAGCGGGAGGGGGAAGGAGGGAGGGGGTAGGGGAGGGAAGAGGGAAAGGGATGGGGGATGGGAGGGAGGGGAGGAGGGGGAAGAAGAAGGGGAAAGGAGGGAGGGGTAGGGGAAGGGAGGGGGAGGGGGTAGGAGAGGGAGGGGGGAAGAAGAAGGGGAAAGGAGGGATGGGGATGGGGAAGGAAAGGGAGAGGGAGAAAAGAAGAGGATGCAGGGAGTGGGAAGAGGAGGGGGAGGGGAGGCAGAGGGAAAAAGGAAGAAGAGGGAGGGAGTTGGAGCCTATTTTTTTCCTTTCCTATTTCACATTCCTCTTTTCGTTGCTGATTTTTTCTCGTTTTTTCAATTCCCTTTTTTAACGTGTCATTTCTTTATTCATCATTTTTTTTTTTAATCTTCTACCCTTCTCGTAAACCGCTCATATTTCCTTCCCCATATTTATTTCTCCCTCCCTTCCTTCCTTCCTTCCTTCCTTCCTTCCTTCCTCCCTTCCTTCCTTCCTTCCTTCCTTTCACAAGTGGATAAATACTGAATTATTCATAAAAGCTTACTCAGCCAAGATAATCCGATGTTCACCCACAGACCCAACCACAGGTGCCATTTGAGAAACACAAACCTTTTAAAGCTTCTACAGTGCAGCTCTTTCCAATCCCAAGCATTTATGAGCTTTGATGGAGTCCAAGCTTATGGAACAGCTTACCAAAATCTATACGGAGAACTGATGGAATCGAATATCTCTTTACAAACACTAATTTTCACTCTATCGCCACAACTCGGACTGAATTCTCTTCATACAAAAGGTGTGTAGATCATACGAAGAACCGAACTAATGGAATCGAATTTCTGTTTACAAAAAGTAATTTTCACTGTATCGCCACAACTTAAACACTGAATTTTCTTCATGCAAAAGGTGTGTAGATCACGGTTCTGCTAATTGATAATTGATATGGGATCTTCATTGATGTATAACAACTCCCAATTTGAACAGCATGGAAGCTATATCACAATGATACTAATATGCAAGACACATGGAAAATTCGATATCATAAATTATATGTGTTTTTTTTTTGTATTTTATGGGGATATGTATGTACGTATATAACATCCTTTAACATACCAATCTTGTATGTTATCTGTTGTATAAATGCAATGTACTTGTATCTCTTGCATCGCACATGTAATAGATAAATTCATTTCTACTCCATAGGCTTGTTATTCATTCTGTGTTGTTATTAGTTATTTTTATTAGTGGCTTTCCATCAAAAGCCTCTTTCAAGTCTACTCGACTCTCAAAGACTCAGCCAAGCCAATGTATCTCTGCAGATTATAACCACGATGTAATTGCTTTGAGGCCAAATAATTGAGTTTCTCTCTCTCTCTCTCTCTCTGTCTCTCTCTCTCACTCTCTCGATCTGTCTCTCTCTCTTACTCTCTGTCTCTGTCTCTGTCTCACTCACACTCTCTCTTTCTTTCCTGTTCATCCTCTCTTCTGTCTCTTTTACCTCTCTTCGATGTATCTTTCACTCTTTTTTTGCTCTTTCTCTCTTTTTTTATCTCTTTATTACGTCTTCTTTTTCATTGTCTTAATCTCACTTTTATTTGTGTTCATTTCTATCTAATTAATTAATTAATCATTATCATTCTACAAAGTGTAATAATAGATAATTTACACTCTTGTCTTTTTTCACTTTTGACTATTGATTAAAATTTATATATATTAATCTAACGACTTCCTTTAATGTAGCATAAAGGGCACTGATGTATCATTCTGTCAAAATAATCCAAAACAATGTAATTTTATTCAATAAAGGTGATCCAAGATAACGCAGACTCAACGCAACGTAACATAACTTTACATAACTTAATATAACTTAATATGCCGTAACTTGATGGAACTTGCCTTTGTTTGGGGATCAGGTCGGCCGTATCTTAACACGCAACAGCTGTGGAGAAGCAAGACATGATGCTAAGCAAGGACTCGTGTAGGAAGTTTGTGCTCAATTAATGCTGGGAGTATCTGGCAACAATATGTCTCGGGAAAGATTTAGGCGACGACAGAGGCTGCGACAGGTCAAGGAGATATACTGCATGTGCTGGGCGCAAGATACGGGTGGTCCTTGATATATATATATATATATATATATATATATATATATATATATATATATATATATATATATATATATATATATGTATATATATATTATATATATAATATATATATAATATATATATATAGTATATATATATATATATATATATATATATATATATATATATATATATATATATATATATGTATATATATATATCATATATGGAAATATATATATGTATACCTATTTGTATACACAAACATATATATATATATATATATATATATATATATATATATATATATATATATATATATATATATATATAAATATATATACGTATACATATTTGTATACACAAACATATATGTTTATATATATATATATATATATATATTTATATATATATATATATATATATATGCGTATATATGTATATATATGTATGTATGTATATACATCACACACACACACACACACACACACACACACACACACACACACACACACACACACACACACACATATATATACATATACATATATATATATATATATATATATATATATATATATATATATATATACATATATATATATGTGTGTGTGTATATATATATATACATACATGCATACATACATACATATATATATATATATATATATATATATACATATATATATAAATACATACATATATATATATGCATATGTGTCTGTGTGTGTTTTTGTGTGTGTGTATTTTATATATATTTATATATATATATATATATATATATATATATATATATATATATATATATATATATATATTATATATATATACATATATATATATATATATATATATATATATATATATATATATGTTGATATATAAATATATATATATGTATATATATATATATATTTATTTATTTATCTATCTATCTATCTATCTATCTATCTATCTATCTATCTATCTATCTATCTATCTATCTATCTATCTATCTATCTATCTATCTATCTATCTATCTATCTATCTATCTATCTACCTATCTATCTATCTGTCTATCTATCTATATATTGTGTATGTGTGCGTAAGCATGTATGCACATATACCTATCTATCTATCACTATATCTATATCTCTATTTATCTATCTATATAGTTAACTATCTATCATCTATAACTGCCTTTGTGTTCGTAACATTTTCGTCCTCTGTTAATCCCTTGGAAAGGCCCATAGAAAACAAGCGAGGAAGAAATTGGCAATTTGTATTTCTGTTGTCAAGATTTGTCCCTTTTGATTTCTGTTTTTTTATTTCTTATTTTTTATTTTTTTGATTGTCATAGGAAGTTACAAAGGAAAGTTGCTGGCTTTGATGATTAGGATGATGATGATGATGATGATGTTGATTGTTATTATCATTATTATTGTTATTATTATTTTCATCATTATTATTATCATCAGATGTCTCTCCATACGTACAATTTATATTGAACTACGAAATGACTCAAACAAATGCTTATCCATACATGCATCACGTGCGCACACACACACACACACACACACTCTCTCTCTCTCTCTTTCTCTGTTTGTCTGTCTGTCTGTCTCTCTGTCTCTGTCTCTGTCTCTCTCTCTCTTTCTCTCTTAATCTATTTGTCTA
>NC_091568.1:11934991-11937491 GCF_042767895.1 Penaeus vannamei
GGGGGAAAATAAAAATAGGGGGAAATAAAGACAGTGAGGGTGCTGAAATAAATAGAGGGGAAAGGGAAAACAGGAGGAAGGGGAAATGAGAGAAGGGTAAGGAAGGAGGGAGGGAGGGAGGGAAGACCGGTGGGTGGAGGGCCAACACCAATAATCCATGGAGATGGGTGGGCGACGTGGAGACTAATCTCAGACACGAGGAAGGGAGTCCGAGGAGAAGGGGGCGGGGGAAGGCCGAGGAGGAGGGGGTGAGGAGGGGAGTCCGAGGAGGAGGGGTAGGGGAGGAGTCCGAGGAGGAGGGGGTGGGGGAGGGGAGTCCGAGGAGGAGGGGGTGGGGGAGGGAGTCCGAAGAGGAGGGGGCGGGGAGGGAGTCCGAGGGAGAAGGGGGCGGGGGGAGGGAGTCCAGGGAGGGTGCAGAGGGAGGAGTCCGAGGAGGAGGGGTGAGGGAGGGGAGTCCGAGGAAGAGGGGTGGGGGAGGGAGTCCGAGGAGGGAGGAAGGGGGAGGGGAGTCCGAGGAGGAGGGTGGGGGAGGAGTCCGGAGGAGGAGGGGGTGGGGAGGAGTCCGAGGAGGGAGGGGTGGGGGAGGGAGTCTGAGGAGGAGGGGGTGGGGGGGTCCGAGGAGAAGGGGGTGGGGGGAGGGAGTCCGAGGAGGAGGGTGGGGTAGGGAGTCCGAGGAGGAGGGAGTGGGGGAGGGAGTCCGAGGAGGAGGGAGTGGGGGAGGGGAGTCCGAGGAGGAGGGAGTGGGGGAGGGGAGTCGAGGAGGAGGGGTGGGGAGGGGTCCGAGGAGGAGGGGGGAGTCCGAGGAGGGGGGTGGGAAGGGGTCCGAGGAGGAGGGGTGGGGGAGGGAGTCCGAGGAGGAGGGGGTGGGGAGGGGAGTCTGAGGAGGAGGGTGGGGAGGGAGTCCGAGGAGAAGGGGGTGGGGGAGGGGAGTCCGAGGAGGAGGGGGTTGGGGAGGAGTCCGAGGAGGAGGGAGTGGGGGGGAGTCGAGGAGGAGGGAGTGGGGAGGGAGTCCGAGGAGGAGGGAGTGGGGGAGGGGAGTCCGAGGAGGAGGGGTGGGGGAGGAGTCGAGGAGGAGGGGGAGGGGAGTCCGAGGAGGAGGGGGTGGGAAGGGAGTCCGAGGAGGAGGGTGGGGAGGGGAGTCCGAAGAGGAGGGGTGGGGGAGGGGAGTCCGAGGAGAGGGGGTAGGGAAGGGAGTCCGAGGAGGAGGGGGTGGGGAGTCCGAGGAGGAGGGGGTGGGGAGTCCGAGGAGGAGGGGGCGTGGAAGGGAGTCCGAGGAGGAGGGGCGGGGGAGGGGCGTCCGAGGAGGAGGGGGTCGGGGCGGGAGTCCGAGGAGGAGGGGGTGGGGAAGGAGTCCGAGGAGGAGGGGGTGGGGGAGGAGGGTCCGAGGAAGAAGTGGGTGGGGGAGGAAAGTCCGAGGAGGAGGGGGAGGGGAGGAGAGTCCGAGGAGGAGGGGGTGGGGGAGGGGTTCGAGGAGGAAGTGGGTGGGGGAGGAGAGTACATGAGAGGTAACAGAAGGGGAGTCCAAGGAGGAGGGGGTTGGGGAGGGGAGGACACGGAAGGCAACAGAAGGGGAGAGAGAGGGGAACATGGGGTGAGGGGCGGGAGGGGAGACGGGGGGGAAGGAGGAAGTCGCTATCGGTGTGAAGATTGTATTGTGAACAGAGCTCGGAGCTGGAATCAATGCGCCTCACCCCGCCCGCTGTTCCTCTCTTAATGTGTCTGTTTACATCTATCTGTCTATCTGACTACCTGTCTATCTATCTATCTATATGAATATACGCGCACACACACACATACACACACACACCCATATATATACAAACACATACACACAAACATATATATATATATATATATATATATATATATATATATATATATATATATATATATATATATATATATATATATATATACATATATATGTATGTACATACATACATATATATATACATATATATGTATGTATATATATATATATATATATGTATATATATATATATATATATATATATATATATATATATATATATATATATATATATATATATATATATATCTGTATATATATATATATATATATATATATATATATATATATATATATATATATATATATATATATATATATATATATATATATATATATATATATACAGACACACACACACACACACACACATACACACACACATATATAGAGATAGATAGATAGATACATAGATAGATAGATAGATAGATAGATGCAATATGTATGAATTACAGTAGCTGAACATGAATAAATGTACATTCACTGATCTATAAATGAATAAAGGTAACCCAAGAAATGTAAATGTCATTATGAATTATGATAAAACATTTGAATACAGAAACTTCGCGCATAAGTCTAAGGAATTATAGCGCCACATTTCACTACCAAGGGACGGGAAATGGGATTGTTGATACTTTTGCCTATATTGCAACGGGGAAACACCGCTGACACTCCTGCTGATAAATTCTT
>NC_091568.1:11952491-11957491 GCF_042767895.1 Penaeus vannamei
TTTCACCATTATCATTGTTATTATCATCATTATTGTTATAACCATAATTATTAGCTTTATAATATCATTATTACTATAATCATTATCATTATCATCATTACTGTTAACATAATCATTACTCACACACATTATGACATCATCATTATCATTATTATACCATTATTATCATTATCATCATATCATTAATATAATTGTTACCATCTTGATTGTTAATATTATTAATATCATCATTATCATATCATTATTATTATCATTATCATTACTTCCCTCAAACCATAATTTCTCAGGATCGAAGCCGAGATGGAGAGAGAGTCCCACGTATCCATTCAAACCAGAAACATGCATAACTGAGCCCGTCCCCTATCACTCATGCAACATACTCAGTCGTGTCGGAATGAAATATGCAAGCCGACATTAGCCTTGCGTCCGTCGGGCTTAAGGCGGAGACGACCACTATGCAGAGGCGGAGGAAGGTCGCCCCGAGCGTCAGATTCCTCGTTCAGCTTTAGTCGTCGTCACACGTACTCAGAAGTTTCTGTCCACTAAAGAGACGCGAGCTGGCTATCCATAGGCTGTTGATGGTTCGTGGTTCCTTGTGTTCGTTTGTTTGTTTGTTTGTGTGTGTTTTTGGTGTTGACGAGAGAGGTGCGGGTTTTCTCGGGTCTTGGATTAAATGGAGCAAGGTCGGTGAGTTGAGGATAGGTGGTGATGTTTATCCCAAAGTATTTTGTAATTTGTTGGTATTGTTCATTTGATTATCTATGAGCAGCACACGATAGCGCGCGCGTGTGTGTATATATAAAATATATATGTATATGTGTGTGTGTGTGTGTGTGTAAGGTTTAATTGCATATATATAAGCTTACATACACACGGGCCACACGTATATATATACAAAAATACAAAAAATCCACGGGAATGTATATGCAGTACAACACATCCCCGCAGACTCCTCGACTTAAAGGTGTGAAGCCAAGACCTTCCTTTTCTTTAACGGGGCTTAACTCTCCTGCTTCGAATTTATTCCCGCCTCCCTCATTTCCCCCTTTCTTCCTTCAAATGCATCTACTCTCGTCACCGGAAGTCGTGTGCGAGCGCAATTCGCCTGCGACATAAGGGTCATTTTCCCGGAAAGTGCTTTGTTAGAGTTGCTTTGTTCTGTGTAATGCGTTGTAGTGTTCTGGCTGTTCCTTGGTCTGCTCTGCTGCGCCGGGGAAGAGTGGGAGAAGAAAGGGATAATAAAGAAGAATAAGAAGGCATAGATGAGAAGAGAATGCAGTAGGAGACGAAAGATGATGATATTAACACGGATGAAGACGAGATAAAGAAGCATAAGAAGACAAAGAAAATTAAGAAGTGGATGCAACAGGCGACGAAGGATAATGATGAAGACACTGATGATGACTATGAAAAGGATATTTTGTGTTGATGAAAATAGTAATGATAATGATAACGATGATGACGACACAGTTATGATAATGATGATAATGGTGAATAACATTAGTAATAATGATGAAAATAATAATAGTAAGAATGATAGCGGTCATAGCAATACTGTTAACGATAATAATAGAAATAATAGCAATGAAAACAGTGATAATGATATCAACAATCACTAAATAGAAAGAGAAATAACAGCAATGAGAACAATGACAATGATATCAACAATCACCAAATAGAAAGAGAAATAACAGCAATGAGAACAATGATAATGATATCAACAATCACTAAATAGAAAGACGAAGATAAGCAAGAAACAAGCAACCAACCAAAACAAAAATATAACCCCGACCTTCACTTCGCAATGCGCCGACGCTCCCGAACAATGCAGCCATTTAGAGCAGCATTGCAACAGCGTAATGATGCAAAGAGCCGAGTCTGTTGCTCAGTTGCCCGGCGTGTCATTCTGGGTTTAGGACGCAAGCAATTTAACGCTCGATTTCTCCAGCTTAACGGCTTTGCAGCGTCTTGCAATGGCTCTCGGCATCAGTTTAAGATCGTTTTGCGTTTATCTTGGCGCTCTCTCATTACTCGCGGCATCTCTTTGGTTTGTCTTCTCTCATCTCGCTTCGCTCGGCATCTTTTAGTTCGATCGAGTCAGACGAAGACTGATTTTCATTCTTGTTTCTACTTTAATTATCGATTGTTTTGTTTTTTATTTGTTTTTGTTTACTATTCTCTCCTTCCTTTTGTTTTGATTCTTATTCCTCATCATAATTACCTCCGTTTTTTCTGTAATACACCACTTCAGAATAGTCTTTTTTTTTTTTTTTTTTTACTATTCTCTCCTTCCGTTTTTGATTCTTATTCCTCATCATAATTACCTCCGTTTTTTTCTGTAGTATATATAACTTCAGAATCGCAAAGTCAAAAAAAAATAAAAAAAAATCACAGGTTCAAGTTCAACATTACGTTCACTTGAAATGAGAAAGTGTAACTCATTATAAGGTTGATATGCATTTGAACTCCGGAATCCCTGTTTCTGGGTTTTTATTTACATGCAACATTGCAAGTACTTCATCAGATTTCATTGTCGCCTTTCTGGTATATTCTAATTTGAAGGTTCTTTATTGCATGCAAGGTCTGAGCAGGAATGATGGCTTTGCTTTGCAGAGACAGCAGAGGGAAGTTTATTCTTTGATATAGCTAGAACTCTCTTACACACACACACGCGCGCGCACACACACACACACACACGCAAACACACACACACACACACACACGCACACGCACACGCATACGTACACGCACACGCACACGCACACACACACACACACACACACACACACACACACACACACACACACACACACACACACACACACACACACACACACACACACGCACACACACACACACACACGCTGTAATCCAGATATATCTATATCTAATTACTATATGATACATATTTATATAATCTTACATGTTTGTCACATACGTATCTTCACACATACATATACATATGCTTATACGCCTGACCATTGCTTCCCCTGTTTATTCCTCTCTTATTGCCACACCAGACATTCCAATGTGTTTTCTATCTTCCACAAGAGCTATGTGCTGATGTATCGCTTGCTTGCTCATCACCGTTCGTCACATGCTAACCACGTGACTTGATGCGATCTTTAGACCATTGTACAGATCAGGCAGACTCCCTGCGAGGAGCTAAGGAGCAGCAGCTTGCTACGAGGAGCTGCCGCACTCCATCATCTTATTCAGTAAAGGAGTCAAGACATCTTGGTTGTCTACCTTAAACCCTAAGCTCGCCATCTACCAACTCTTGTAGGACCCAACATCTGGGCTCTTACACACGCACACACACGCACACACACGAACACACACACACACACACACACACACACACACACACACACACACACACACACACACACACACACACACACACACACACACACACATATATATATATATATATATATATATATATATATATATATATATATATATATATATATTTATATAAAGTGTGTGTGTGTTTGTGCTGTAAAGTCTATAGGTATGTCAATGACGCATTTACAATATGTATACATTCTCATCTCTGCCTACCTATCTCAATTTAAATTTTTTTGCAATATTGTAATTTCCAAAATGATCCCACAACTTTCACGCAGAGATTAAAAAAAAAAAAAAGTTTCCAATCTTTAACTCTTAATTTCCGTCAGCCACTTCTTCATCGTCAGCCGCGGATGTCAGCTCGTCGTCGGCTACTGGATGGGATTTCTATCGCCTGGCAATGCCTTTCGCGAAACTTTGGTCTTCTGAGGGAAAAGTTCGCGTGTTTGGAAGGCCAATTCAGAGCGATGTTTGAATGAAATGTCCGCGGAGTGAGGTATTTTGTGCGCGGATAAGTTATTCATTTCGTATTTTTTATGAAAAGTTATATGAATTTCCCGTTTTAATGAGAATTATTGACGCAAGGGATCGTTGTTTCATAACCTGGTGCAAATGCAAACAGTCCTAGATTCACAAGCACACACGTACATATACACTTGCACGGACACTGTCAATCTCTCCCTTTCTCTCTCTCTCTCTCTCTTTCTCTCTCTCTCTCTCTCCCTCTCTCTCTCTCTCTCTCTCTCTCTCTCTCTCTCTCTCTGTCTCTCTCTCTCTCTCTCTCTCTCTCTCTCTCTCTCTCTCTCTCTCACACACACACACACACACACACACACACACACACACATGGACACATACTCACAGAAACCATAAGTACCCACAATCACACGCAAATAAACACACACACACACACACAGCCTATACACAGACACAAAAACAAACACACACACACAGCCTATATGGACATACACAAAAACAAACACACACACACAGCCTATACACACAGACACAAAAACAAACACACACACACACAGCCTATACACAGACACAAAAACAAACACACACAAAAACGACCCCTTCCCCCCCCCTACTCTCACACAAAACCATATACCCACAATCACACACAAACACACACACAGCAACACAAACATCTCAAAGTGTGAACACGTGGCTTATCATTCTTTACAATTTCGCATTACACGTCATTCAACTTCGGAAACTATAAGGTGATTCATCTCATACGCAAGAAAACGCTGTACATTCAAAACGGAGATTCGTAAAATTGAACGATGAAAAGAAAGAGAAACAATACATGATGGATAAAAGAGAGAGAAAAAAAATTATGCATTCTGTGGCTGAATTGACGAGAGAGAAGCGAAAAATAGGAAGGGGGGAGGGGGGGGGGGGGGGGGGGGAGAAGAGAGCTGGAGGAGGAGGTGGGAGTGACGGGGGGAAAAGATCTGACAAAAAGAGATTGAGGTGAGGGATACAGGAGGAGGAGGGGTGGGGTGGGGGAGTTGTACGGGGGTAAGGTGAGAGGAGGGAAACAAGACACAAAAGAGATGGTCAGAAGGGAGGGATACAAGGAAGGAAGTGGAGAAGAAGGGTGATGAGGAGGGAGGGGAGAAGTTGAAGAGGGTAAGTGG
>NC_091568.1:11983373-11985873 GCF_042767895.1 Penaeus vannamei
ATTTACTTTATCTATCTATTTATAGCAGTGAATTAGAAAAGCGTATATTTATCCTACGCACTTATGGAGTTAGTGTTTAAGATCGTAATATATCTATTTACTTATTTTATCTATCTATTTATAACAGTGAATTAGATGATGAGCGTATATCTATCTTATGCACTTATGTAGTTAGTGTTTAAGATCGTAATATATCTATTTACTTTATCTATCTATTCCTAGCAGTGAATTAGAAAAGCGTATATTTATCCTACGCACTTACGTAGTATTTAAGATCGTAATATATCTATTTACTTATTTTATCTATCTATTTATAACAGTGAATTAGATGATGAGCGTATATCTATCTTATGCACTTATGGAGTTAGTGTTTAAGATCGTAATATATCTATTTACTTTATCTATCTATTTATAGCAGTGAATTAGAAAAGCGTATATTTATCCTACGCACTTACGTAGTATTTAAGATCGTAATATATCTATATACTTATGTTATCTATCTTTTTGTAGCAGTGAATTTGAAGAGGATAAGCGTATATCTATCCTATGTTCTTACGGGGATAGTGTTTAAGATCGTAATATATCTAAGTAGATGCACGTGTCATTAATATTTTCGGTTTGATTGCTATAACAAAGTGCTACAAATTTGTTATGGTATTCACACGAGGTCGATCTTCGTTGAACCGTCCTTTGTGAAGATTTTATTTTTGTTTATTGTTTTATTTTGTGTGTATTTATCCTATTCATTGTTGTATACTATGTGATATAATATTCCTGTTGTTTTATTTCTTTTTTTTGTCTTTTATCTTTCATTTTTAGGTAAATCTGTCTATGGTTCTGTACTGCATGTTTTTCTTTTTCTTTTTTGACAACACTCATTTAAGCCTAGGAATAGTCTAAACTTATGATGTGTATATCTGAGAAGGTATAGGGAATTGTCCTGTGTGGAAGTATTCCATCTATACTTAAAAAAAAAAAAAAAAAAAAAAAAAAAAAAAAAAAAAGACAGAAAAAATACTCGCCAGGCACTCTGTACAATGGGATTGCTATAAACCGCCCTCAATCCGGGAGTGCCAGGGCCAAAATGCCGACTGGTTTCCATTAACCGGTGAGTGTAACGCGTCGGTGAACTCAGCACGCGGCATTTCATAGCATTTCGTTATTAGTAATTTTTGTCCGTGTGTATTTGGGAGGTTTTGTCACCCCCTCCCCTCTCCCTCTGTATGTATTGTGTGTGTGTGTGTGTGTGTGTGTGTGTGTGTGTGTGTGTGTGTGTGTGTGTGTGTGTGTGTGTGTGTGTGTGTGTGTGTGTGTGTGTGTGTGTGTGTGTGTGTGTGCGTGTGTGAACAACCACTTTTTGCTGTGAAAAAAATACGGTTTCATACACCATATCCCATACTTTTAACAAAGTAAATACCTTTTAAAAAGTCTTACAAAGAAACTACACAAAACATATAAAATTATAAAAAAAACACACACCATTATGAATGCAAAATACCCCACTACGAACTCTAACAGTGAAATGCTACCATAGTGGATCTACAGCGCGATGTGAACAGCCGCCGAAAAACGTTTAGTGAGCGCCCCGAGCGAAATCTAGAGGGTGCTTGAGTACAGCTGGCAGCTCGAGCACCTGAGAGCACCTGACGCCAAGTTACCTACGGCTGAACAGGTCGTTAGGGAATGCTGCTGTCGGAGGGAGTTAAAGGTAGAGGAGGAGAAAGGAAAAGAGGGAGAAAGAGGTAAAGGTAGAGGAGGCGAAAGGAAAAGAGGGAGAAAGAGTTAAAGGTAGAGGAGGCGAAAGGAAGAGCGAGAAAGGATTAAAGGTAGAGGAGAGGAAAGGAAAAGAGGGAGAAAGGATTAAAGGTAGAGGAGAGGAAAGGAAAAGAGGGAGAAAGGGGGAAGAGAAAAGGCGAAGGAGAGACGGGGGAGGGGCCAAATGGAAGGAAAAAGGGGTGAATTGAGGAAGAGGAATGGAAAAGGGGGGAATTGAGGAAAAGAAGGGGAAGGGAGAAAGAAATAAGATAAACGAGTGAATAAGGTGAATGGACAAAACAGGTAGAACAAGGAAAGAGGAAAGGGGAAGATGGAAAAGACGGAACAGGGAGGTAAAACAGGTAAGATCAAGAGAAGGAATGGGGTAGGAGAGAAATAAAATGGAAGAGGAAAGGACAGGAAGGAGTAGGAAAGCGTAATAGGCAGCCAAGACGAGCAGTGGCTTGGGTCCCTTCTAAAACGCAACTCAGCGCATGCCATTCAACTCTTTGTCATTTTCGCCCGGCATGTAATGGGGGCTTGACAGCATGCCACAAAGCCAATGGGTGTAAACTGTCATGAAACGCCGAGATGAATTATTCAGCTTGACACGTTTGTGAAGGTAACGGGGTAGCAATTCTTGATGTCATTTTTCAGCTTCAATCATTTTTAAATTTTGTATCATTTAATATACGTATATATTCTGTATATGACTTTCTGATTAAGCAGGTTGGTATTCAACTTT
>NC_091568.1:12015873-12018373 GCF_042767895.1 Penaeus vannamei
AGAGAGAGAGAGAGAGAGAGAGAGAGAGAGGGGGAGGAGAAAGAGAGAGAGACATGAATAGATAGATAGATGGAGAGAGATAGGGAGATAGAGAGATAGATAGATAGATAGATAGATAGTTAGATAGATGAGAGAGAGAGCAGTCAGGCAAGAGGGAGAGCCAGGAAAAAGAAGGAAGAAGTTATCGGATGAGGCAGAGGGGGTGGAGGGGGGAGGGGAGGATAAAGAGAGAGGGAGAGGAGGGAGAAGAAGTTTAATCAGATGGTGGGGAGGGGATGAAGGGAAAGGAGGGAGGGGGGGTACAGGTGGAGTTGGGACAGGAGTGATGGAGCTTTAAGCCTGCGGAGGGGGTCTTGGGGGACCGGGGGGGGGGAGCCCGTGGGGTTTAGGTGTGGGAGGAGGGAAGAGGAAGAGGGGGGAGAGGGAGTGGGGGAGAGAGGAAGAAGGAGAGAGAGAGAATCAATGATCGGTTTTCATAGCAGGAGACATAGGAGGTATTTGCTCTCTCCAGCACCGGGGGAGAGAATGCGGGCTGGGTGGATAGATGGATAGAATGATAAATAGATGGATAGATAGGTGGATAGATGGATAAATATAATGATAGATGGATAAATATAATGATAGATGGATAGATAGGTGGATAGATGGATAGAATGATAAATAGATGGATAGATAAGTGGATAGATGGATAAATATAATGATAGATGGATAAATATAATGATAGATGGATAGATAGGTGGATAGATGGATAGAATGATAAATAGATGGATAGATAAGTGGATAGATGGATAAATATAATGATAGATGGATAGAATGATAGATAGATTGATAGAATGATAGATAGATTGATAGATGGATAAAAAGGATGGAAGTGGGGTAGATAGATAGGAACATAAATAGATAGATGGATAGATAGATAGATAGATGAATAGATGAACAGGGTGTTAGATATATTTACAGATAGGGAAATAGGTATATAGATGGATAAATACTGGATAGAAAGATAGATAAACTGATAGATAGATAGATAGATGGAGAGACTGGATGATAGATAGAAGGATATGCATAACATAGATAGATGGATGGTTAGTATGATAAATAGATTGATAGAAAGATAGATAAATAGATGCGTTGATATGAAGACAGATAGAAAGGTAGATAGGAAGAGAGATAGATGGACAGATAAAATAACAGATAGATAATGTATAGATAGATAGAAGGAGAGATGGTATATATACATATATATGGATAGTTATACAGATAAATAGACATACATGGTGTTAGATAGACAGATATGAAGGCAGACGGATGAATAGATATGATAGATAGGATGATAGATGGATAGACAGATAGATAAGATGATACATAGCTAGATAGATAGATAGAGAAATAGATAAATAGATGGATAGATTATATGGTAGATAGATAGATAGCTGGATACGTTAACAGATCGATAGATGCATAGATAGAAATGTAGATTGTATAGATGGAAGGATAGATAGATAAATAGATAGAAAGATAGATAGGTAGACGGGTAGATCAAAAGATAGATAGATAAATAAATAAGATGATAGAGATAGACGAAGAGAAAGGAAGATAGAAAAGATAAATGGATAGATAGGAATATAAATGGATTGATAGTAAGATATATAGATAGACGGGCGAATAGATAGATAGATAGATAGATAGATAGATAGATAGATAGATAGATAGATATAAAGATAAATAAATAGATAGACAAACAAATAGCTGGGTAGAACCAAAAAGAGAGAATGACATAGATTCATGCATAGATAGATAGATAGACAGAGAGATGGATAGATAGACAGATTGGTTGACTAAGATTTGAATCTTTGAAAGTATGAAAAATAAACTGAAAATCCTGAAAAGGTTCATATATAATGAATTCCTGTTAATAACTGTTTTACAACGTTAACTGTATAACATTTTTTTCTGTAGCAAATAATGGTGCAGAAAAGGTGAACTGATAACTCTATATGGCATTTTGCGAATCAACGATAATTAGAGATAGATAAGAAAAGATAAGGAGAAAGGAATGAGAAATAGTCAAGATGGGAAAACAAAGATAGAAAGATAGATAGAGGTAGACAAAGAAAGAGAGAAAGAGATTGAGTTGGAGAGGGAGAGGGAGAGAGAGAGAGAGGGAGAGAGAAAGAGAGAGAGAGAGAGAGAGCAGAGAGAGAGAGAGAGGTCAGAGTGAGATGGAGAGAGAGAAGAGAGAGAGAGACAGAGAGAGAGAGAGACATAGACAGCGAAAGAGAGAGAGAAACATAAACAGTGAGATAGAAAGAAAAATCAAGAGAAAGCGAGAAAGAAAGAGGTAGTGGATAAGATTGCAAAAGAAGAGAGAAAGAGAGAGAGCAAGAGAAACTGAAAAAGATTCAGTAAAAAAAAAAATGAATTCAAACGTTCAGAGCGAGAACCGATAAATATCTAATTAACAAAATATCAAATGTCATGATTAGATATATAGATACAT
>NC_091568.1:12028373-12030873 GCF_042767895.1 Penaeus vannamei
CCAACTCCTCCTATTTTCCCGGACTCGACCACAATCCCCCCCTTCACCTCCCACCCCTCCCCCAGCCCCCCTCCCCCACTCTTCCTTGTCGGCACCTCCTCTTATTTGCCAAAGTTCATGAACCCCCTCCGCCATTTACAGCGGACAAAAGAATGGGAAATTCTCTGGAGAAACAGTGACTGAAGTTATTATGCTCTCTCTCTCTCTCTCTCTCTCTCTCTCTCTCTCTCTCTCTCTCTCTCTCTCTCTCTCTCTCTCTGCTCTCTCTACTCAATCTCTCTCTTCTCTACTCTCTCTCTCTCTCTCTCTCTCTTTGTCTCTCTCTCTCTCTCTCTCTCTCTCTCTCACTTTCTCAATCACTTTCTCACTCCCTCTCTCTCTCTCTCTCTCTCTCTCTCTCTCTCTCTCTCTCTCTCTCTCTCTCTCTCTCTCTCTCTCTCCCTCTCTCTCTCTCTCTCTCTCTCTCTCACTCTCTCTCTCTCTCTCTATCTCTCTCTCTCTCTCTCTCTCTCTCTCTCTCTCTCTCTCTCTCTCTCTCTCTCTCTCTCTCTCTCTCTCTCTCTCTCTCCCTGTTATTCTTATTCTTCTCATTCTTTCATAGTTTTTACTGTTTTCTTTACTGTCTATTCATATGTTAATTTATCTCTCATTCTATTCCTCTATTCAATCGATTCTTCTATCTATTAATTCTCTTAGCAAGTGCCACATGACCCTTTTAAACTGAGACTGACAACCCCTTTCCATATAGAACCCTTTAATTAGTTTAATAATCAGTTTCCCAGTTGTCGATTCTTTGGCACAGAACAACCCCGCTGGCACTATCTTCTCCCGTGTTGAGGTTATTGCTAACTTTGTCCCATTTCCTCCTTTCTCTCCCGTTCCTCTTCCTTCTCCGTGTCCGTGTTATCGTCGGAATTCCCTTTGGTGCATTTGGTTCCAATTCGTCAAGGGAGTGTGTGTTATGTTTGGTTAAGATTGATTGCAACCTCAGTGAAAGATTTTTTTTTTTTCTTCTTTTTTTTTTTCTTTTTTTTTTTTGGTTGTGTGATTTTTTATGGGATTTTTTTTAACGAGGGCCAAAGAGATAGATAGTAGGGGACAGGGAATCAAAAAAATAGGTACATGTAGATTGACAGATAGGTTGATAAATAGATAGATAGATGTACAGATAAATAGGTAGATAGATAGATAGATAGATAGGTATGCATATAAAAAGGTAGTTAGATAAATAGATATACAGATAAACAGGTAGATATATAGATAAATGGATATACAGACAAAAAGATAGTTAGATAGATAGATATACAAATAAGCAGGTAGATAGATAAATATATAGATATTCAAATAAGCAAGTTTGTAGATAGATAGACAGATATACAAATAAAAAGGTAGCCAGATAAATAGATAGATATTCAGATAAGCAGGTTTGTAGATAGATAGATATACAGATAAATAGGCAGATAGATAGATAGATATACAGATGAATAGGCAGATAGATATATAGATAAATATTGAGATAAATAAGTAGATAGATAGGTAGATAGGGAAAGATATACAGATCAATTGATAGAGATAGACAAATAGATAGGTAGATAAATATATATATATATATATATATATATATATATATATATATAAACAGTGTGAGATAGAGAGAGAGAGAGAGAGAGAGAGAGAGAGAGAGAGAGAGAGAGAGAGAGAGAGAGAGAGAGAGAGAGAGAGAGAGAGAGAGAGAGAGAGAAGGTTAACATTTAAGAGAGTGAAAGAGAAGAAAACAGAAGAAAAACCCGATATCAATGTAAATCACAAAAAAGAAGACAAATACGGAAACGAAAGAAAAGAAAGAAAGAAAAGCAAGAAAAAACACGAAAGTAGCCACTCCCCCAAGAATAGATTTTTAAAAAGAAAGAAAAAAAGACCAAGATTTTTTTCTCCTTCTCTTTTTTCTTTTTGGCTTTATTTCATTCCCTATTCTATAAGGCGAAGAACCCAAGGATAAGAATGAGAGCTCCGGCGCTTCCCTGAAATCCAATCTTCGAAGCCAATCTCGACACCAAAGTGGCGGACACTTCATCTCAGAGGTGGCTTGCCTGGGCTTGAGGTGTCTTGGTGTGTCGGTTTTATGGTCTGAGGTGGATTGGGACCTTATGAGCGGGCTTGAATGGGGCTTACAGTGGCTTGATGTGGCTTGAAGTGTTTGTATGTGTGTGGGGGGGGAGGTGGCTGGGTAGCTTGAAGTGGCTTGAAGTGTTTGTGTGTGGGGGTGGGGGGGGGTGAGGTGGCTTGGTAGCTTAAAGTGGCTTTGGGGGTAGTTTGAAGTGGCTTGGGGTAGCTCGAAGTGGCTTGGGGTAGCTTGAAGTGACTTGGGGTAGCTTGAAGTGGCTTTGGGGTAGCTTGAAGTGGCTTGGGGAGGCATGTATTTGTTTTAGGATGGTGAGTTAAGTTGAGATAGCTCGGAGTGGGTTGAGGCACTTCGAGGTAGACTGAGATAGATAGCTTT
>NC_091568.1:12078373-12080873 GCF_042767895.1 Penaeus vannamei
TTACAATAATAATGATAACAAGTACATCAACAATAGTTATAATAATGATAATGATAACGATAATAATAATAATAATGATAATAACAATAACAATGATTACAATTATCAAACCTATTGCTTTTGATACGATCGTGACAGATAAATGTCCTTTATAACAACAACAGTAACAACAGAAAAGATAATGGCAAAGATAATTTTACTCATACGACAATTGCTCTCACTTCTGATACAGATGATGATAATTGCTTGTGTTATTACAGTCACAAGCATGATATGAAAATGAAATTAATATTATTGAAGTCGATCATGATGGTAACAATAGTAATGACATTGATTACGGCAGTAATAAGGACATTAAAATTACTTACAGGTATGGCTAATTTCGCTGATGGTTCGTAGCTGCTATGTAGAAAGTGAGAGAGAGAGAGAGTTAGTGAGTGAGTGAGTAAGAGAGAGGGGGGAGGAGAGTGACAGAGAGAGAGAGAGAGAGAGGGAGTAAGAGAGAGGGGGAGGAGAGTGACAGTGACAGAGAGAGAGAGACAGACACAGACACAGACAGAGACAGAGAGACAGACACAGACACAGACAGAGACAGAGAGACAGAGAGAGAGGAGAGAGAGAGAGACAGACAGAGACAGAGAGAGAGAGAGAGAGAAAGCGAGAGAGGGAGAGAGAACTGATGTCTAACCGTCACAATTCGCTCTGAGATTGGCCAGGGGCAAATCAGCTGATGGACCGGATGACCCACAATGCAAAGCGTCTCCTTCAACTCCACTTTTGAATTTCGAGAAGAAAAATATATATATATCCCTCAACCAATGAAAAAAAGGAGGACCAACTACTCTAAAGCAAGTCATGTGACCTTACCATCCGTTGCATCGTTGCAATCAGACCTTAGCCCGAATAATTACCGACCATGAATATCATTGCCAGATGTCGCTTTCATGGCATTTTAGCATTTACAAAGAAAACCGCAAATAACCCGCCTGTCCTTCATAGCCAGGCCTTGAACTTTTCAACATATTTAATGCCATTCAAGAATAATAAATCCCTGAATTGAAAACTATTCTTGCTCCGCTGTAGCCATTTCCCTGAGCGGCTCAAGTCTGCTTGTGCATATTCATAACAGAAACATTTGCGCTAAATACTTGGTCTTTGTGTATGTGCGAGTGCAGACATATACACTCATATGCGTGTGTGGGTGTGTGAGTGTATGTATGTATGTATGTGTGTATGTATGTATAAATATATATGTATATGTACACACATACACATATCTATCTCTCTATCTATATCTATACATACATACATACACACACACACACACACACACACACACACACACACACACACACACACACACACATATATATATATATATATATATATATATATATATATATATATATATATATAAATATATATATATATATATATATATATATTTATTTATTTATTTATTTATTTATTTATTTACATATTTACACACACACACACACACACACACACACACACACACACACACACACACATATATATATATATATATATATATATATATATATATATATATATATACATATATATACATACATACATATATATATATAGAAAAGGTATGAATGAGACTGGATATCTTCACAATACAAGAGATGTATTTGACCGGTTTCGATTATGTCTTCATCAGAAATACATACATAAGAGAAAAAACATAGCATATATATACTACATGGGAGCTGGTAAATCACCTGACGACTGTGACCTCGCACTCGTTATGCGCATAATTGCAGCTGCGACCTTGGATACTTTAAACCTGCCTGATGCGGTATTCATATTCTTTTCTGTCGCGATGTATGCAGCTTCCATGACCTTCCTTTTCTGTTTACTCAATCCTTCATGGATTACTTCGGCTTCCTTCCAGTTCGGTAGATGTCCAGCTTTATCTACATGAACTACCATGGCATTGGAAGTCCTGTGGTGACGGACGTCGGCTCGATGTTCGATGATCCTGGTGTTGAAGCCTCGTCCTGTTTCACCAAAATAGGCCTTATCGCAACCGCTGCAGGGTATGCGATATACTGCACTGTTGGGGTTGCTTTTCAACTGCTTCTTGTCTCGTATCATATCGTGTATCTTTTCCCCGGATGTGCTGGCGAAACCCCTCTCCGCCGCCATGGGAGTCATCAGTGATTCCCACCTCAAGAACTCTGGGGACCTCATCAGACGTCTTCAGAGTTTTGTTTATAAAAATAAGAAGATGGCTAGTTTTGATGTTAAATCCCTTTTTACGAATGTACCCACAGATAGAGCAATCCGGACAGTCGAGAGGGTAACAGGTTCCATGGCAGATGACGAACTTCCGCTGCCTAAGCACCACTTCATAAGCCTCGTGAAGTTGTGTGTGGACTTCGGATTCTTCGAGTTCGCAGGGGAAGAGTACCAGCAAATCAGCGGTCTTGCCATGGGCTCCCCTCTGAGCGCGGTCCTGGCTGCCTCTTCA
>NC_091568.1:12090873-12094518 GCF_042767895.1 Penaeus vannamei
ATATATATATATATATATATATATATATATATATATATGCATATGTATACATATATACATCCATATATATATATATATATATATATATATATATATATATATATATATATATATATATATATATATATATATATATATATATATATACATATATATATATATATACATATATATATATATATATATATATATATATATATATATATATATATATATATATATATCTACATATATTGTAGATACATATAACAGTTATTTCCATATATCTACAGAAAGCGAGAAAGGAAATGAGAAAAGAAATGAACGATATCCCAAGCCCCCCCCCCCCCCAAACGAGCGGCCGCATCGCCATCCTTGCCTCGTTGACACAGGCTTCCATTAGCCCCTGCCAACCCCCCCCCCTCCCCCCCTCCCATCGCATTTACAACCCCCACTACCCCCACATCCTTCCCCTGATGACGTCACTCCCCCCCCCCCCCCATCAGCCTCCTCCGGTTTGGATGTCTTAGTCTAATAACCAGAATGAAGTCTAAGAAGCTTTCACCCCCCCTTCCCCCCCCCCCCCCCATTATACACCCCTCTTCTCCCTTCCCTCCCCTCTCCACCTCACCCCCACCCCTCCCCTCTCCAACTTACCCCCTCCCTCCCCTCTCCACCTCACCCCCCACCTCCCCTCTCCACCTCCCCCCCACCCCCCCTCTCCACCTCACCCCCACCCCCTCCTCTCGCCCCCCCCCCCCCAAACTTGCTGGAGTTCCCTAATATGTCAACAGTAGATTATTCAAGGGTCCAGAATGAGGTGGTCTATTTTTAGCCCACGTGAAAGAAGAGGAGGAAGAGGGTAAGGACGAAGGAAGGGGTGAGGGCAAAGAGGAAGAAGAAGAGGGAGAGAGAAGGAAGAAACGCGAAAGACCGGAGAAAGGAGGTAAGGGAAATGGGTAAGAAAAAACGGGTGAGGAAAGGGGGGGTGTAGGATGAGGGAAGAGAGAGGATGGGGAAGGAGTAGTAAAGGAAGGAAGAAAGATGATGATGATGATGGCGGGAAGGAGAAAGAAGGGGTAGTTAGGGTTGGGTACGAAGTGGTAGGGGAGGTGGGAGGTATTGGGAGAAAGGGGGGTGGATAGATAACGAAGGAGAGGGGATGGAAAATGGATAAATGGATGAGAGGAAAGCGTTGGAGAAAGAGAGAGAAACAGGGAAGCTAGAATGAAGGGGGAGATGGGAGAAGAGAAGGAGGAGGGGAGAGAGGGGGAGCAGGGAGGTGGGACAGGAGAAGGAAGCTGGGGGGAGGGGTAGGAGAAGAGTGTTGGGGGGAGGGGGGGGCAGGAGATATGGGGCAAATGAAGAAGTGTAGGAGGTGAGGGGGGGACATGAGAAGGGGGCTGGGGGGAGGAGGGGAAAGAACTGATGAATGAAAGGATAAGGAAGAGGGTGGGAGGGCTGAGATCAGCTGGGAGGACGGGGGTGGGGGGGGGGAGGTCTGACGGATAATTACCTTTTAAAAGTTGGGTGATAGAGATTGAATGAAAGGAAGTTAGATGGTATATATTACAAAAAAGGTTAGGTAAAGGAATTACAAAAAAATGTGATCCTGTACCCATGACAAAGGGAATTTTTGAAAACTTATTACATCTCTCAGAATGAATCAATCAATGCAATGTTTTTTTTTCAAGAAATAAAGCCTGTTATACTAAAGAGAGAAATAAAGTAAAAAGGTCGTTATTATATACGGTTTCGTTAAAAGCAGGCTTTATCGCAGTTATTATGATTACCATAACAATGAAAACAATTACTGTCGTGCAATAATGATCATAACAATGATAATGGTGATGATGACAATAATGATAATGATGATAACAATAAAAGTGTAATGATAATAATGATCATAATGATAATGATGTTTATAGTATTAAGAATCATAATCATAACGATAATAACAATAATAATAATTAATTATAATTTAAGATAGCAATGATAATGATAACAACAATAGAAATAAGTGATAACAACAATAATGAAGATAATAATAGCAATAAAAGGAATGATAATGATGATGTAAATGATAATAACAATAATGCTATTAATGTTAATGCTAATGCTAATTATGAAGATGATGACAATGATGATAATGATGATAGTAATAATAACAACCGGAATGATAATATCAATAATAATACTAATAGTGATTAAAAATACCGATTGTAATAACAGTAATGATGAAAATGATAGTAATATTGATAGTGAAAATAACGATAATGACGATGGTTATAATGATGACGATGATGACGATAATGACAATAATAATAATGTTAATAAAACAATAATTACATAATGATTATAGATATGATAATTATAATAATGATAATAATAATGATAATAACAATAATGGTGATGATAATGATAATTATAATAACAATAAAGATAATGATGATAATAATGATAACGACAACAACAAGGACCATAACAGCAACAATAATGATAATGATAATAAAGATGATAGCAAAAGTGATAAAAATGACGAGAATGATTGATATTATCATTATTATCATTATCATTATTATTACTGTTATCACCATCAGTATTATTATCATCATCATAATCATTAGACAAATGAATAGATATAAATAGGCATGTTAGTATGTGCATATAAGCATAAATTAAGATCCACAGAACATCTCAATCAAAGAACTCATAACACGTAACGCAAAACAGGAACGATCCATGAACAAAAGAACAGTTCAATAAATCGAAAGCTATATATATAACGAATCGTTTGCATCCATTTACATAACAAAGCAGTCCTTGAAAGCGGGACGAGCAACAGATCCGAAAATTTGTTGTTGCCATTACCATATTTCATTCGCTGTATCATAAAAAAGGCAGTTCGATGATAATTACGAAAACTTTAGCTATTGTAAAGGTTTCAAAGGGATTTAAGCCTTCGTGTCCACGGGATATTGTACCTTATTCTACGGCGTACTAAGGATCTTATTGCATGTCCCGTATGGTGGAACAGGTGATTAATTGCATTTATATATCAACATTCGGCTGTGTGCAATAGGGACGAATTCATGACGTGTAATTTTCATATATTAATCATAAGAAAGTTCTAGATGCAAATAAATTCATAGATATTCATAGAGCTTCATGTACCGCACGGCAGCATTATAGTAACTACTATAATGATGATAGTTTTGATAAAAAGAATAGTAAATATAATAGCAACGATGAATATATCAATTACTCCTTAGTAAATTTTACTGGTTCATTTATCATACATATCTTTTATACATACCATTATCATGATTATTGTTATTATCATTCTATCATATTTGTCTTTTTTATTATTTTTCTTGTCTTTGAATGAATAATGAAAGAGGTTTTTTTTTCTAAGAGAATCATTATTTCTGATGACATTGATCTCATTATGATGTTGAGTTCTCCTTTACTTTTTTTCTTTCTCTCTCTTCCCCTTTCCTTTACTTTATCTTTCTTTCTTTCTTTCTTTTCCTTAAAAAAAATCTTCGTCTTCTTATTCTTGTTTTCTCTCTCTCTCTCTCTCTCTCTCTCTCTCTCTCTCTCTCTCTCTCTCTCTCTCTCTCTCTCTCTCTCTCTCTCTCTCTCTCTTCTCTCCTCTCTTTCTCT
>NC_091568.1:12140018-12142518 GCF_042767895.1 Penaeus vannamei
TGATAGTAACAATAATGATACTACTACTACTACTACTAATAATAATAATAATAGGAATAATGGCAATAATATGATAAGGATAATAATGAAAATAATAATAATGATGATGATAATAATAACAATAATAATGAGAATGATGATAATAAAAATAATCATAACAATAATAACAATGATAACAATGATGATAATGATAATGATGAAAATAATGATAATAATAATAATAGTAATGATAATAGTAGCAATAATAATAATAGTAATACTACCACTAATAATAATGATGATAACAATAATGATAATGATAACAGTAATAATAATAATAGTAATAATAATGATAATAACAATAATGATAACAATAATAATAACAATAATAATAACGATAATAATGATAATAACAACAACAACAATAACAACAACAATGATAATAATATCAATAATGATAACAACAATAATAATAATAATAATAATAATAATAATAATAATAATAATAATAATAATAATAATAATAATAATGATAATAATAATAATGATAATAATACTGATCCAGAAATTATCTAACCAACGAAGATTTCCGAGGAAGCAAGAGCAGGCCGCCGCATCTCCAGGCACGAGGAGACCCCTTTGTCTTAATAGGGTCAAGAGTTGCCATTTGCAATAATGAAGCAACTAAGTACCACGGGGGGGGGGGAGGAGGGATGAGGGAGAGGGAGGGGGGTGAGGGTAAGGGGGAGAGGGAGGGGGAGGCAGGGAGAAGAAGAGGTGAGGAAGTGGGGAAAGGGGGGGGAGAAGGGACGGGGAGGGAGGGAGGGAGGGAAAAGAGAATGTATAAAGAGGGGAAAAGAAGAGAGGGATTGGAGAGGCAGAGGAGAGAGAGCGAGAGAGATTGGAGAGACAGAGAATGAGAGAAAGAGAGAGAGAGAGACGAAGAATGGGAAGAGGGAGAGAAGGTAGGTAGAAGAAGCGATATGGAAGGGGAGCAAAAAAACATACGAATAAACAGAGAGAAGGAGAAGGAAAAAAACGATGGAGGAGAAGAAGAGAAAATGGTAAGAGTGAGCTTCGGAATCGAGAGTAAAAACAGACAAACCCAATAGAGAAAAGAGTAAAACAAAGAAGAATAGAGAGAGAGAGAGAGAGCAAGAAGAAAGGAGAGGGGTGAGGAGGGGGGTGGGGGAGGCAAGAGAAAGGACCCTCAGCTTGGGCCTGGAAGCAATTTTCTCTCGGGCCGCAGGATGGAGAGTTCCCAAGGTAGGCACTAATTACTGAGAGATCCTTCACCTGCGGAGGCTTTCATGTTAAGCAGGATCTTCACTCCGACCTCAAGATGCTCCGGTCCTTGTGTGTTTGGGGGGGGGGGGAGGGTAGGATGGCCGGGGGGGGGGGGTTAAGTGTCGGTTACTTTACTGTTGTTGTTTGTGTCGGCGGCTGAGCACTTGTCGGTGAGGGTAATTTTGCTTTTGACTCTTAGCTCTCTCTTTTCGTCTTGTTATCATTGTCATTGTGAACATTACCTTCATTATCATTACTGCCATTATTGTTATTAATATCATTATTTTCATTATTGTTATTATTGATATTATTATCATTATTGTTGTTGTTGTTGTTGTTACAAATTTTATTATCATTATTAGTAGTTCTATCATAATTATCATCATGATTATCTTTATCATCCTTATCACTATAATCATTATCATCATTATCATCATTACTATTAGTAGTAGTACTATCATCGTTCTTATTACTATTATCATAATAATTCTCATTTTTATCATTATCAATATTCTTCTTATTCTTATTCTTCTTATGATTATCAATATTATAACTTTTACTCATTATTAGTAGTACTATCATCATTCTTATTACTATTATCATAATTATTCTCATTTTATCATTATCAATATTCTTCTTATTCTTATTCTTCTTATGATTATCAATATAATAACTTTTACTGTTTGCAGTGTCATGATCATTATTTTGATTAAGGTTATTATCATTATTATTGTTATTACCTCGCAATGTCATTGCTATAATTATCATTACTATTATTATGATAATATACATTATTATTATTATTATTATTATTATTATTATTATTGTTATTATCATCATAAAAATGATAACCATCATCATTTTCATCATTGTTACTATCATCATTATTATCATCATCTTTATCATTGTCATTATCAATATCATTCTTACTGTTATTATCATTACTATCATCATTGATATTATAATTATCATTACTATTATCATTGACATTATTATTAATATCATCATTATTATTATCATTATTGTTATCATTATTATTATCATCACTACTATTGTTATATGACTATCATCATTATCATTATCAGTAGTGGTAGTAATAGTAGTATCATTACTGTTATTTTGTTATCATGATTGCTATAACACCTATAATTGTTATTATTGCTTTGTTGCTGTTGGTTTTGTTATGTGTATATATGCTGATGCTATTGTTGCTGTTGTGACTGTGTTATCCTAA
>NC_091568.1:12147518-12152518 GCF_042767895.1 Penaeus vannamei
ATATATATATATATATATATATATATATATATATATATATATATATATATATATATATATATATATATATATATATATATATATATATATATATATATTTGTGTGTGTGTGTGTGTGTGTGTGTGTGTGTGTGTGTGTGTGTGTGTGTGTGTATATATATATATATATATATATATATATATATATATATATATATATATATATATATATATATATATATATATATATGTATGTATGTATATATGTATATATATATAGATAGATAGATAGATAGATAGATAGATAGATAGATAAATAGATAGATAGATAAATAGATAGATAGATAGATAGATAGATAGATAGAAAGACAGATAGGTATGCATGCATATGTGTTTTAGATATAAACATGTATGTATGTATGTATATATTAGTACACACACACCTATATTTCTCTATCTATAATCATGGTTTTCGTACCATCCTACTATTTATGTCACAGAGCTTATTTTCATTGTGCTTTTGTTTATTCATTTGTGTGTGAATCACATTTTTTTGCTTATTTATTAAGAAAGGGAAGGAAGGAAAAGAAGGACGAAGTGAGAGATAGAGAGAGAAAGAGAAAGAGAAACAAAGAGAGAGAGGGGGGAGAGGGGAAGAGAAAGAGGAAGAGAAACAGAGAGAAAGAGAAAGAGAAAAGAGAGAGAGAGAGAGAAGCAGAGAGGGGGGGAAGAGGGAGGAAAAGAGAATGAGGAAGAGAAACAGAGAGCGGGGGAAGAGGGAGGAAAAGAGAAAGAGGAAGAGAAACAGAGAGATAGAATGAGGAAGAAAAAGAGAGGGAAAGGTTGATCCCTAAAAGATAAGAAGGATAGAAAGAGAGAAAGAGATAAACCTGCCTCCCTCCCCCCTTCCCTCTCTCCCCACCTGCCTCCTTCCCCCTTCCCTCTCTCCCCACCTCCCTCCCTCTCCCCCCTTCCCTCTCTCCCCACCTGCCTCCCTCTCCCCCCTTCCCTCTCTCCCCACCTTCCTCCCTCCTTCCCCTTCTCCCTAATTCCCTCCCCCCCCCTCTCCCCACCTTCCCCCCTCTCTCCCCACCTCCCTCCCTCTCCCTTCCTCTCCCCCTGCCTCCCTCCCCCTCCCCCCTCCCCCACCTTCCTCCCTTCCCTCCCCCCCTTCCTCTCCCCTTCCCTCTCCCCACCTACCTCCCTCCCCTCTTCCTCTCTCCCCACCTCCTCCCTCTCCCTCCTTTCCCTTCTCTCCCCACCTCCCTCCCTCTCCCTTCCCCTCCACCTCCCTCCCTCTCCCCCTTCCCTCTCTCTCTCCACCTGCCTCCCTCTCCCTCCTTCCCCCTCTCCCCACCTGCCCCTCCTCCCCCCCCTTCCCTCTCTCCCCTACCTCCCATTCCCCCCACCTCCCTCCCCTTCTCCTTCCCTCTTCCCCACCTGCCCCTCCCCACCTCCCAGCCTCCTCCCCCCCTTCCCTTCCCCCCTCCCTCCCTCTCCCCCCTTCCCTCTCTCCCCACCTGCCTCCCCCCCCCCTTAACTCCACAGACCTAAAAAGAGAACCCCCTTTACGGCAGCCGAGGCCAGGGAGACAAGGGCCCCGACACCCTTCTATCATGTAGGGACCAATTGAACCACGAGCGGTTGTTCACTCTAACGAGTTCTTGTCGCGTGGAAATGGCGTCGCGACTCCGGCTCAAAGAATGCCAAAAGATGAATATTGATTTCTCCGTGGACGGCCTCCGCGTTTGTGTCTTTTTTGTGGGGGGGGGGGGATTTCTGAGAATGGAATAAGATTTTTGGTATTCTTTATCTTTTTGGTCGGAAGGTAAATTCAATTGTTTTTGTTGTTTGTTTGTTGCTGTTTAAGGGGAGGTGGTTGTCTAGTTTGTTTGTTTTATCATGTGTCAGGTTGCCTCGAATGTTGCTGTTTAACGCATTGCGTCTTGTACTGGATATACAGTAAGTCGTTTTGTGTATTCGTATGGATTCATTTTCATTTTTTCCCTATAATTCTCCATTTCTTAAAAAAAAAAAGAAATAAGTAAATTAAAAAATAAAACTCGATAAACCACCACCTTCACTTCTAAAGTCGTGAAATCCCGAGGACCTTTCGGTACTTTCATTTTTTCCCTCTTATCATTCACCATTTCATAAAAAATAAATAAAATAAAATAGAAATAAAAATAAAAACTCGATAAACCACCACCTTCCCTTCCAAAGCCGTGAAATCCCGAGGACCTTTCAGTACTTTCATTTTTCCCTCTTATCATTCCCCATTTCTTAAAAAATAAATGAAAAACAAATAAAATAAAAAATAAAATATAGAAATAAAAACTGGATAAACCACCACTTTCACTTCCAAAGCCGTGAAATCCCGAGGACCTTTCGGTACTTTCATTTTTTCCCTTCTCATTCCCCATTTCTTAAAAAATAAATTAAAAAAACAAATAAGATAAAACAAAATATAGAAATAAAACCTCGATAAACCACCACCTTCCCTTCCAAAGCCGTGAAATCCCGAGGACCTTCCGGTACTTCCCGTTACTTGGGGAGCAAAGAGCTTTCTTCCAAGACGCGACGTGAAAGCGCGGTGCTCCCTCAAGTCTTACCTTTCTCACGCGTCTTCTCCTGTGTGTTTCTGCTTAAAGATTCAGGGTCTCTTTTGATGCTGTGGAAAGTGCGTGAAGTATTGATTTTATGGTGCGTGGGCACGAAAAGTCGGCCCCGTGTATGCAGCGGATGGGATTTGAGAGAGGACACGTGTTCATATTATGTATACATGTATAAATGTACAAACACACATATATATGTCTGTGCGTGTGTGTGTGTAACTATATGTATGAATAAATTAATACATATATACATATATATACATACATACATATATGTATGTATGTATATATATGTATGTATATATATATATATATATATATATATATATATATATATATATATATATATATATATATATATATATATATATATATTAATGTACAGACACACACACATATATATGTGTGTGTGTGTGTGTTTGTGTGTACAGACACACACACACACACACACACACACACACACACACACACACACACACACACACACACACACACACACACACATATATATATATACATATATATTTATATATAAATATATATATATATATATATATATATATATATATATATATATATGTATATATATGTATATATATATATATATATATATATATATATATATATATATATATATATATATATATATATATATATATATCCGAAACAAAGGAAATCCATTACCAAATACATACATTTATCTCCCCCACCGTGTCCAGCGTACCCTCTTTAGAGAAGGAGAGATGAGAGGGAAGGAGGGAGGGAAGGAGGGAGGGAGGGAGGGAAGGAGGGAAGAAGGAGAGATGAGAGGGAAGGAAGGAGGGAGGCAGGGAAGGAGGGGGGGTAGAAGGAGAGATGAGAGGGATGGAAGGAGGGAGGGGGAGGGAGGGAAGGTAGAAGGAGAGATGGGAGGGATAGAAGGAGATGGGAAGTGTAGAAAAAAAGTAGGAGAGGGAGTGAACAGAAGGAAATAGGAGAGAGGGGTAAGGAAGGACGGAGGGAGGGAGGGAAGGAAGAAAAGAAAGAAAGAAGAAAGAACCTGTTAGAAAAATGTGACACTGAGGAAGAGAAAACAGACAAGTAACAGGAACAAATTCTGAAAATAAACAAGAAAAGGAAATACCCTGTTGCCTCCTCCTCCCCCCACCCCACCCCACCCCACCCCACCCCAATATCCTATATCTATCCTCTTCCCAAAATGTCTGAATACTTAAATGATGCCCTCCTCCCCCTCCTCCTCCCCCTCCCCCTCCCACTCCCCCTCCCCTTCCCCCTCCCCCTCCTCCCCCTCCCCCTCCCCTCCTCGGTATCTCCCTCAAAATTAGCATATGACCTCCTGACCTTACGCTCTGTTGATAAAGGTCGGTCTTGGGGCTCAATGATGAAATGAGTTCGACGTGAGAGGGAGGGAGGGAGGGAGGGAAGGATGGAAGGATGGAGGAAGGGAAACAAGGAGGAAGGGAGGGAGGGAAGGAAAGAAGGGAGGGAAGGAGAGAAGGAGAGAAGGAGGGAGGGAAGAAGGGAAGGAAGGATGGAAGGGAGGGAAGAAGGGAAGGAAGGATGGAAGGAGGGAAGGAAGGATGGAAGGAGGGAAAGAAGGGAAGGATTTAAGGAGAGAAGGAAAAAGGGAGGGAGGGAAGGAGGAAAGGAAGGATGGAGGGAGGAAAAGAAGGAGGGAGGGAATGAGAGAAGGAAAGAAGGAAGGGATGGAAAGAGGGAAGGAAGGAAAAGAAGCATAGAAGGGAAGGAGGAAGAGAGGGAATAAGGATGGAGGGAGGAAGGATAGAATGAAAGAAGTGAGGGAAGAAGGGAATAAAAGATGAAGCAAAGGGTGGAAGGGTTAAGGAAGAGGAAAGGCAGGGAGGAAGGAATGGAGGATTGGAGGGTAGAAAGAGAGAAGGGAGGGAAGGAAGGAGGGAAGGAGGGAGGGTAGAAGAAGACATGGCAGGGAAGGAAGGAGAGGGAAGGAGTGAAATGAAGGAAAATAGAGAGAGGGGTAGGGAAGGACGCAGGGACGGAGGGAGGGTAGAAAGGCAGAAAGAGAGGAAGGGAGCGAAGAAGGGTAAAAAGGAAGAAGAAAGGGAGACAGGATGGGGGAGGGAAGGAGGGACTAAGGATAGAAGGAAAGAAGGAGGGAAGAGAGGAGGTAAGGGCAGAGAGAGATAAAAAAGGAGGAGAGAGAGAGGAACAGGATGATGAATTAGATGGAAAGGGAATACCAGAATGAAAAGGTAGGGAAGAAGTAAAGAACAAAAGGGAGAGGAAGAGGTATGGGGGAGAGTATAAAGGAAGAAGAGAATGAGAGAAAGGGTAGAGGGTACAGGAAATAGAGAGGGAAAGGAAGAGTAAGAGAGAAGGCAGAGGAGAGAGAGAGAGAGAGAGAGAGAGAGAGAGAGAGAGAGAGAGA
>NC_091568.1:12187518-12195018 GCF_042767895.1 Penaeus vannamei
GAGAGCAGGTTTGTGTCGCCGGCGGTTGGTTGGTTCGAACCCCCTTGACCATACCCTTACTCCCCCTTACCCCCTTCACCCCAACCCCACGACCTCTTTTGGCACCCCGACCCCCCTTTGGTAGTGTTTAGGCAAGGGGTAGATGAGAGAGAGAGAGAGAGAGAGAGAGAGAGAGTTGAAAGGATTAGTCATAGGTCTGTTTAATTATGCATTTACTGGAGGGGGAATTAGGAAGAGGAGAAAAAAGAGAGAAAAACAAAACAATAGAGAAGAGAGAGGAGACTGATTAAGGATATCGAAACGCCCCAAATCAAGGACAAATGAGAAGACGGAGGAGAGAGAAGAGAAGAAGAAATAGAGGGAAGGGAGGGGAAGGGAGACCAAAAGGGAGAGAAGGAGAGAGAGAAGGACGAGCAGTTAGAAGATGCACCAAGTGTCTGTAAAAGTGTATGAGGGACGGCTTCTATGTTGATACACAATTAGGTGTCTCCGTGCATACCTTACTAGTAATGCCTCATGTTGTACTTTTTTTATTTATATTTTTGCTCTTTGTTCATGTTGTGTATGTTTCCAGCTCATTAACAAAGTAACATGTGTGTTTGGCTATAAAGCAGTGCATATTAACATAACTTCACATTTGAACAAAAAATGAACAATTTGCAACAGTTTTATAGCACCTAGATATAGTTTCATTTTTATTTAGTATTAAGTTTTCATTGACACATTCCACTATTTGATATTCAAGTACGACCAGAGTAAAAAAAAAATCAACACAGACAACTTACGACAAGAGTGTCTGCATTTCAATTTTGGCTACTACTTTGCAATCTATGTTGATGTAGGTTCATGTAGTGCTTGTTTGGTTGTGACTGAGCCTACACGGAGTAGCTGATGCCTTCCATGTCTCAAGCCTTGTTACTAACCCACACTGAAGTCTTGAGAGCCTTGTGTGTTGTTGCCGCTCGAGCGTGTCATAAGGTGTCATGTCCCTGTTGCAAGGCTTCCCCCAGCCGCCCGCCGCGCCGCGCCCGCGCCCTCTCACGCCGCCCGGCCTCTTCGCTGTCACGTGGCGGCTCCGCCTTTCCGGAGCGATGCGTTCATCTGAGTGAGGATGGGTGCGTGGGCGCGGACGGGGATGGGCGCGGGTGTGCTGGCGCGGTGTAGTATGTAGCGCGGGCGTGTATTGATGTGGTGTGGTGGTGTCGTCTGTTGCATGGGTGTAGAGGAGGCGGCGCGCCGATGGTCGTCCATGGCTCGCCTGCGGGGCATGCTGGGCTGTGTCTCGCCCGGCACCGAGGCCACAAGGGGCCCCCCGCCCGCCCACCTGCCCAACCCGGGTCGGGGCAGGGGGCTGGCTCGCTCTCGCAGCTACGAGTGCACGGGTAAGTTGTGTGTCTTGCGTTAGTGTAGACCCTCTCTGTTCCCACTCACGGCAACGCGGGCGTGAGGATAGTCGCCGGTTCAGTCAGCATGGTTGGCTATTGTCAGCACTGAGCGCTTGGCCAGTTTCCTTCCCACGTCATTCCGTGTCAGCCTTTGGGTGCGGCAATATCCACGCGCTCTCGTTGCCGTGTTAGTGTTCACCGTCATGCTTGCCCGTAGTCAGTGAATGTTGACTTCTAATTAGAGTATCAGATTAGTAACTGTTGTTGAAGACTGTTATGCTCACTAACCTTGCTGTTTACTTGGCTGTTCTAAGTGGTATGCAACGAGACTGTCGGTAAAAATTACCGTAAATGCGAAAGGACCAGCGACAGCCACTACGGGTTATTCATAAAGTTCTTAAGTGATTACTTCTTACTTTCAGCTTGTCTTTTGCAAGAAGTTTTGACGATCCACCATGTTTTAATCCAATAGATTTATTCGAGTTTCATTTACATAGAAACTTGAAACATGGCATTTTCACCTAGATCTTTGTGCATTTTTAGACAAAGTTTTGGCCTTTGAATTTGAACATTGGTACCCCTCAGTAGTTATTTCATCAGAAAGAAGCATGTTTTTACATCTACGAAGTTATAGTTTGTCTATACAATTCGTGACCTTTACACTCTTTTCCTTTCAATGATATAATAAACTCCACCTTTTTGCATAGAATTAGTTTCCTGCAAAATACAACTTTCTTTTAAAAATACGAGAACCTGACTATTTTTTCGTGTGCAAAATATTAAATAATCAACTGAAGTTGTAATTTGTCTCTGCTGAGTAGCTAAGCAAAATTACGGACATTTCCAGTTGTTTCATCATCAAGAGTTGTAAAATGAATTGTAATTAATTTGTTATCTGTAATCATGTTTGGGGGAAAGGTCAAATTTCATGCTGACACATTAGCAAGAGAAATGTGGACATTACAATTTTTTTCTTTTCTTTTCTTTTTTTTTGTTAGCAATAGATAAGCAGCATCAAAACAACTCTCTTTCTTTTCGGTTATTCAATCTAAAGCCACAATCACTGACCGAAATCACTATTATTTCCATAGCATCTTTTCACCAATAAAAAGACCATTAATCCGAAAAAAAACAAAGAAAAATAAAACTGATATATACATATCCAATACGTATTTTCCCCTTTCTCTCTTAACCAAAATAACTCAAAAATATATATATTACTTTTTTCTGTGACCCCTAACCGCTTTCCCACAGCAGGGACCCCCAATCGCATCCGTCGAGAGGGGGTCTCGCGGGGGTCGGCGCTCCACAGCCAAGCCTCTTCTGTGACCGAAGTGGCTTCCGACGAGATTGACATCGACAACGATGAGCCCTTAGGATTCACCTCGTAAGTCCCAGGGATTTCGCTCGACGTCATGTCATCATTTCGTTCTTATTTACTTATTTTATTGCCTATTCTGCATGTGTTATTATTTATTCTTATTGGTATTATCATTTATTCTTATTGGTATTACCATTTATTCTTATTGGTATTATCATTTATTCTTATTGGTATTACCATTTATTCTTATTGGTATTACCATTTATTCTTATTTGTATTATAATTTATTCTTCTTTACGGTTTCCCTTGCTTATTCTTAACTTAAAGACTGAGAGTATGGATTTCCGAAGGTGTTTGTTGTGTTTGTTTGTGTTTCGTTCTATTTCTCTTGTTCGTATATTTGGTCTTACAAAATTGGATTGTGTTTTTAATTGCTGTTATTGAAGATGTTTTACATTCATGCTTGTTATGCGTATTTTCAAATGTTCTGTGTATGTGTGTGTGTGTGTGTGAGAGAGAGAGAGAGAGAGAGGGGGGGGGAGAGAGAGAGAGAGGGAGAGAGACAGAGAGAGAGAGAGAGAGAGAGAGAGAGAGAGAGAGAGAGAGAGAGAGAGGGAGAGAGAGAGAGAGGGAGAGAGAGAGAGGGAGAGAGAGAGAGAGAGAGAGAGAGAGAGAGAGAGAGAGAGAGAGAGAGAGAGAGAGAGAGAGAGAGAGAGAGATAGAGAGATAGAGAGAGAGAAAGAGAGAAAGAGAAAGAAAGAGGAAGAGGGAGGGAGAGAGAGAGGGGGGGAGGGAAGGAGGGAGGGAGGGAGTGCAACAGAGAGAGAGACGAGGGGAAGATTGACTCAGCGATACAGAGACTGATTGTAAATGTACTATTTTTATGAATACAATTACTTGTAGAAACTGAAGGAACTCTTTTCTTGCCATTAAAGACTTCAGTTGCACTGGTTGAATTACATGTGTATGCATGTAAGTGTGTGCATGTACACATATGTAGCATGTAGGTATGAGAGTAAAGAGAACACACACCATATCCAACGAGAGGCCGTGTTCACAGAGAACGCACTCCAGACTTCTCTCACTAAGTCACCTGACGCACTGTAGGCTTCTTCTCCACAGACTGACCGAGGCTCACCGCAACGCCATCAGAGCTATCAGAAAAATCAAGTACTTCGTGGCGAGGAGGAAGTTCCAACAGGCCAGAAAGCCGTACGATGTGCGTGACGTCATCGAACAGTATAGCCAAGGCCATCTCAACATGATGGTCAGAATCAAGGTGAGGCATTCCGCTAGAGGGATTTTGATATTACTGACTGTAACATCGGCGGTGTTAAATATAAACATAAGTGCTGGGGAGAGAGGAAATGCCCCTCCCACCCAGCAAGTGAGGCAGACTGTGGGATCCGCTGGGAGGGCGATTGCTGGAGAACAGAATGGAAACAGGAGCTACTCGTCCCGCCTGCGTTCTGGCAACCGCCAACCTAGTGAGAAGCTTGTGGGGCAAAGCCCAAGGGAACCCCATGGGTCCCACAGCCTGCTAACCCCATTTATATGGGGCAACGTCGGCGGGGATAGCAGAGGTAGCGTCCAACTGGTTAAATCTCAGGTGGGACATTAGGGTGGGGGCTTGGAATGTCCGCTCTTTGCGTCTGGATGATCGGTTGCCATTACTGCCAAGGAAACTGAGGAGGCTGAGAGTTGAGGCAGCTGCTGTCTTGGAGGTGGGAAGACCTAGCAACGGCACGATTAGTGTGAGTGGCTACATCCAGTACTGGTTGAGTAGCAGCGATGGTCACTATGTTTAGGGAGTAGCCATAGCCATCTCCAGCAGACTTCAACCGTCAGTAGTAGAGGTTACTCCAGCCAATGAGCGTATAATGGTATTGAGACAGAAGCTTGCATTTAGCTTCATGTCTTTCATTGCTGTGTATGCTTCTACTGATGTTTTTAAACGATGTGAAAGAGGTGTCAGACAGAGTCCTCTTCCTGTTTTGGGTGACTTCAATGTGGAATCTGCCTGGGATCGAGCTGGGATGTCTGTCGGTCCCCACGGTTTAAGAGCCGATGCCAGCTGCAAGAATGGCCTTCTTTTCTAGGACTTTGCAAGGTCACAGAAATTGAGGATTTCTGGCTCTTGGTACCAGCGCGCTGACCCACATTGTTGGATGTGGTACAGTGATGCGGGTGATGCAGCCAAAAAAAAAAAAAAAAGAGAGATCAAACACATACTCATTAGCACTTGTTGGAAGATCCTCCAGAATTACAGGGTGTTCTGAGTTCTGATTAATTGTGGTTACCCTCCAGGGCACAGGCTGAGGGAGGGGAAGTGTGCCTAGGGTTTGCTGAGGCAATTTCTGGTTGCTTCACAGTGCTCGACAACCTGACAGACCCAGTCCTTCTGTGGGACACCTTCAAGTACAAAATGCTCGACGCAGCTCAAGAACTGAATAGTGAACGCCCAAGAACAAGACAGAATTTTATTTCACAGGAGATGCTGGAAGCTGACGGGATTGGGATTTGCATCGTTCTCAGGTGCACAGGAATCGGTCATTGTTGAGAAGGGGCAAGTAACACTTTATTAGGAGTCTTGCAGAGAAGGTTAAAGGCCATTCCTTAGTAAATGACCATCCAGCCTACCACACCATGAGAAAGCTGAACTCCAATCCCTTTTCATAGGTGACTGTAGTTCACTCAGATCGTCTCAGATTCTGTTGCGGTGTGGGAGTGTTGGGTTGAGTATTTTGAGCAGTTGTACCAGGTTGATCCACAAGTCAATCCAATTTTGATACAGGTGTTGAAATTCTGTTGTTGGACTAACTGAAGTTAAGGGGACAATCTCGAAACTGAAGAGTGGTAAAGCAGCAGGTATCTGCAGCATCCCAGCTGAACCTGTAG
This sequence comes from Penaeus vannamei, assembly GCF_042767895.1. Classification (NCBI taxonomy): domain Eukaryota; kingdom Metazoa; phylum Arthropoda; class Malacostraca; order Decapoda; family Penaeidae; genus Penaeus; species Penaeus vannamei. The sequence continues at coordinate 12,193,123 of NC_091568.1, forward strand.
TGCATGGATTGAATTCTGTCCTGGCTGCCATCTGGCAGCTGGTATCTTTCCCCCTGACTTGTTGAAGGGTGTGGTCCTCTCGGGAGGCACACATCATCGCGTGAGGCATTACAATTTCTGCATGACCCTGCTAAACTGACCTAGCTTCTCTTGGAGTCTAGATAGTTCTTAAAGATCAAGCATAATTGCATTCAATTCCCTACGCAGGGAATCGAAGTCCTACAGAGCGACTTTTGAGCTTCACACTGCTCAAAATACCAAGCAAAGTTCTCGCTTACATCCTTCTGTGATGGATCAGAGACCACCTGCTGAGGCACCAATGCTGAAGCAATCTGGATTCACTCCTGGTAAGACCACAATAGACCTTATCTTGATGATTGCAGTCATTGTAGAGTGCTGCTGTGACTTCGGGCATGGGCTGCTTGTAGCCTACATCGACCAAAAGACGTCTGGTAATGTGCATTGGAAATCACTCTGGGAGATTCTGAGACTGAGAGGAATTCCAAAATGGATTATTGGACTATACTGGTATTGAATGTGCTGTAAAGTGTGGTGGAGGCCTGTCGAACTCCTTTCCTGTTCAAGAGTGACACCAACATTTTTCAACATTTGTATGGACTGGATACTGGGCAGAATTAGTCCAAAGTCATTGTGGAGTAACTGGGAAATATCAATGTTACTGATCTTGACTTTGCTGATGATGTTACTATTCTGTCTGAGTCTGGAAACTCAGATGTTTTTAGCAATGAAGCAAAGCCCCTGGGTCTAGAGGAGACTTTGGGGACTTGCTTGAACCTGCTCGGTTGGTACGTGCTTGCGGTGAGGATATTGAAGTCACAGAGAGCTTTTCATACTTTATTAAAGTTGTTTATAACCTGGCAGGTTATGGATAACATTAGGGGTCATGAACTCTCTCAACAAGAGTATTTGGAGATACCAGTACCTGTGCAGAAGGACCAAACTATGTGTTTTCAAATCCCTGATAATGACAGTTTTACTATACGGTAGTGAAACTTGGACCTATTGTAATAGGTCCTTGAACTGGATCACGGGGTACTGTTGGCGGGACCATGTGTCAAACCAACGGTTGAGACTGGCACAGGTCCTGTAACTTGCACAATTTGTGATGCTATCTCAGATTATACAGACACCTGGCTCACTTCCCACAGGATGATCCTGCCCATCAGGTTGTCTCTATACTAGACAACCTGTTTGGTGAAGGTCTGTGGGACGATCTAGGAAGTCGTTTCTTGGGCTGATCGATCAAACCTGTCGTGAAGAGCTTGAGATGGGCTGGGTCCCTGCCTGGCGGATCGCCATGAGGGATATCCTCGTAGGTGAAAACAAAGGGTGGATGCGACTATGCGCCTCCGTCGACGTTAGCTCTCAATGATGATGATAACTGTTTATGGGTGTTTGTTCAATAAGTAACATATAAAGGTCTCTCTATCACATTCCTATTTTAGCCCTTTTTTCTTTCTTTTTCCGTTTTCTTGTCTCTCTCTCTCTCTCTGTATGTCTGTCAGCCTATTCCTTTTGTGAAATTCTTAAAGGATCTACCTACCTGCCCATATTTTTTTTTTTTCTCTTCCCCTATCTACCCAAATAAAGGCATAAATATATGTCTACATGCGCTCTTCTATTGTACATATTTTCATGTATGTATGAGGTCCACATCCATCGCTTTGCCTACTCATTAGCACCTATTTGATAATTGAGTATTGAATTCCCTCCTCAAGCCCGTCCTCCTTTCTCCAGGAACTCCAACGCCGCCTCGACCAGACCCTCGGGAAGCCGGGGAGTTACCTTGCGGGTATCGACAAGTCAGGCAATGTCAAACCTATGACTATAGGTGCAAGGCTCTACCGCGTGGAGCAACAGGTGAGAGGAGCTTCT
>NC_091568.1:12217518-12227518 GCF_042767895.1 Penaeus vannamei
GAGTATGCAGTAATGATGATGATGATGATGATTATGAAGAGAGAAAAATATACACTGATGATGATTAGTAATAATTGTGGTAATGTAAATGATAATGGTAAATAACAAATTCAAACAATAATATTAAAAATAATAAAAATAATAATGAGAACAATAATAATAAAGAGTAATAGTAGAAATAATTGCACTTAAGCAATAGTACTAATACTAATACTGGTAATAATAATAACAATAATAATAAATAAATAACCATAGTAATAATCATAACATTATTAATCCCTCTGCTGTAAATGACATTAATATGTATAAAGGGACCAAACTGGGTGAAATCTATCACAAGATTATAAACCAAAGTACAATGTGGTTACATAATAGAGTAAAAACAATAACAATATAACATCTATAATCAACGAAATAATAATAATAATAACAATAATAGTAATAATAATAGTAATAATAGTAATAATAATAACAATAATAACAATAATAATAATAATAATAATAATAATAATAATAATTATAATAGTAATAATAATAATAATAGTAATAATAATAATAATAATAATAATAATAATAGTAATAATAATAATCTGAATCAAAAGGTAATGAAATGCAAAAACTGAAAGCATACACTTTTGTAAGTCTTAATGGAAATGACTGGTCCTTGCAATTTCATTAGCACTTTCAGGAAAAAGAGAGGGAGGAAAAAAACAAACAAAAAACAAAGGAAAACAACTATTGCAGCCACCAAATGCAGTGGCTGCAAAAGCTCAAAAGTTAACCCTGAAGAGGTTTTCTTGATCAGTAATACTAATTATAGTAACTTTTCATTTTTTAACTACACATCACTAAATGTTAAATCTTAGGCACTTGAAGTAACTGTAAAGTATTTATATAAAAAATACATCCCAAAGACATGTGTTAAACTGAAAGACACCCTGATCAAGACTATGGCTAAAAGTAGCTGTTGATACGCACGTCACTGAAAATCTATTCCCAAGACTTGTGCATCAAACTAAGCCTGGACATTCAATCACTTGCATCCACGAGTCAATAGATTTTGGATTGTGTTATCAATCATAAAAAGGTTCACATGCTGAGCAATGCATCATTTCCTTTATTTGAAGTTTGCTTAAAAATAATATCAGTCAGACTACACAACCAAAATGACTACTGACAACTAAATCAAGTCAAATACTGGGCACAGAAGCTACTCTGAAAATTTCCTTTAAAAAAACAAAAAAACTTTTCTTTTTAGCAAACTGATTAAACTTTATTGGTTATTACTTTTTTCTTTTTTTCTTTTTTCTTTTTTGCCTAAAATACTCGCAATAGTTTCAAAACATCTTTAAATTAATTTCGCCCAGGCTTAGTCTCTTTCTCAGAATGGATCCTATATCTGTATCCTTCTCTTTTCTCCTTACCAAATACCTTCAATTTCCCAAGCCAGCCTTGGCAGTAAAAATAAATATTTTAGTAAGGACAAGTTTTTCAGTGTGATACTGTCGAGCACTTCACACAATTCTTTATCTTTATACATCTCAAGTATTTAATGTAAACATGTGACACAGTTTCCTTTTGATAAATTTGATATCCCAATATAAAGTGATCTTTTTCATCTCCCCCCAACAATGAAAACATAAAACTGAAACATCACCATCATCATTTCAGAACAAAGTGAGCAGCTCACAATGTAGGTATCTTGTCCATACTTCTATCCAGGACTCTGAGAACCTCCTCTTATCCAATGCTGGCCACTTATCCTGAGGTATATATGTGAGGCATGACAGTGTTTACACCTGAAGTAGCAACAATGGAATGCAAACATGGTGCACACCTACTCCTTACTGTCTTTAACCTGATACAAAAAGAGAAAAGCAAAAGAAGAAGAAAAAAGGACAAGCAGAGCATACAATTTGCTAATTCAAAAAACAAATAATGACACCTTACTTGCCAAGATACATGGTCATAAACAAATATTCTTGATGGAAAATAAACAGAAATAAAAATCTAACGAACTTAGAAAGTGTAAAATATAAATTTGTCAATAACAGCCTGAAGTGACCGCCCAACCTCATCCAACTTATACTATCTACAGAGGCATTATCAAGTAAACACCATTCTCATATAAAGACAAAAGATTCCATCTCATACAGTATGTAAAAATAAATAAATAAAAACAATCATAATAATAAAAAATATATAACGACACATCAGGCTGCCATTAAATGCCATTAAAAGGAACAGGCACATCACATATCAGGATTGTCAACAACACAGAGCAGCATATCACACAAATATTGCCTACAATATGAAATAAATAAGTACAGTCCAGTACCACAGCCATGTTAGTTATACTACTGGATTAATATCTCTTTTTTTTTAATACCCGCAAAGGAATTTTGCACTTTATCTCATTTTTTTTCTTTTAAATACAGCATCAAAAGCAGTATTTTCTTTTAATATTATGACTAATATAATAAACCTCATATTTACCTTCAGTAACCCCTTGTGATCATCTATGTAATTCATATGACAATCACACAGGTAAGATAACTGAAAATGGTATATTTTAAAGTTATATATATATATTCATTTATTTCCATATGCTCTAATATTATCTAAATATGTGTATTCACTTACTCTAATATTCTTTATCCCTTATTAACAAAGATGTTAAATATATGCACATCATCAAAAGAAAAGACAAAAATCTTTCCCTTCCACCAGAGATTTTTGAAATGCAACAAAATACGACCCCACTCCAAGCAGGGTCCCTGTGCAACTCTGTCACTGGGAAGAACAACAGTGCTGAGGCTATGAAGGCAGGTGAAAGGGAGCCCATTTCGTCTAATCCTCGTCTTCTGTTTTGTTACTCCCATACACAGATATACATTTAAATCAGATACTTTTAATTTTAGAAATAAAGTGACAGAAAAAAAGAAGAGTAGACCCCTAATCAAAAAGGGGATGAGCAGAGAGAGAAAAAAAAAAAAAAAAAAAAAAAAAAAAAAAAAGTAGGGGGGGAAGGGATAGACAAATTATATGTACTTTTCTACAAAAAATATATATATATAAATCTGCAAGTACACATATGAATATCCGCAACATTATCTTTCTGTAATAATTTTAGGGTCAAAATTTCAGTCAAACATCTAAAAAATTCAAATACTGAAAAAGAAAGAAAAAGACAGTTTTGGTCAGTGTCTGTCTGCTTATAATACCTCAAAGCATAAAGTTCTTATGCCTAGATTTTTGTGCTTGTATTTACATATCCTTCCTAACTCTCGAGATCTAATGGCTGAATATCCGGTAAATATATTTATGTCTATTTCTTTGCAACTAGGTAACTTTTAATTTTGAAAAAGAAGTGATTTGGGCTCATGGATTATAAAGCAAGAAATTCCTTACTTTACTTAATACTATGAAGCAGGTCTGTCAAAAGTAACATCTAGTAACCAAAAAGAACATGAAGGTCATGTGACATTTACCAATATCAGAGTCCAACAAATTGGAGACAAATTTCATAAGCTTATATTAATGTTGATGCTGCCAGTTCCTAGTGACAAACACTGACTCATTCAAAAAGAAAAAAAAGAGAGAGAGAAAAAAAAGTTTAAAATCAATGATTAAATAAAAATAATTGATAATACTGCGGAAATAACCAAACCTTTTTCCACAATTTTCAAATGCTAATACATGTTCTTTCTTTCCCATTTTTTTTTAAATGCAACCTAACATAATTTAGCAACACCCTTAAAGACCCGTCATTGGGCACTTCAGAGAAATATTCTGGTATGCCCAATATAAAAGCTAATAACAAAATAAATGAACAAATTAACATCATATCTAATTGTCAGCGATCCATAAAAATATAATCAACAGAGGCTAATTAAACTATGTCACAGTTACTGTGGCTTTGATCTGAATTCCATAAAAAAAAAATCTTAAAACAAAATAATAATAATAAAATACTTGTCAGGGGGGAGGAGGAGGATTTACTGTTCAACTTATAAGTAATTGAGCCTCATCTGTAACATATGCATCTCTCCTGTTTCACTGGCATTATAAGTGCAGCAGAAATACAGAGTAATATATGTATACATTTCTACTCATCATAATATTTTTCTTCTTGCTCATGTATTGTTAAATTAGGTTACACATTGGACAGCTTTTTATGTTTTTGCCATTTCTTGTAGAGAATATTATTGGACAGGGTTAATATATCACTGCATCAAAATTACAACTCAAAATATTCCTATATACAACCCATCCCTTTATCACAACTCAGTTTATATTACCTCATAACCTTTTCTTAGATGGTGGATTATGCTCCAATAAATTTGATATTTCTATAATACATTGGATAAGCAGAATATATCTAATAATACTAGTACATAATTCTCAAGGAAAAAAAATGCATATTCCTTTATAACCTCTCGGCAGCATCTTGGAAGTATATATGAATATAAAAAAAATCCTTTGTTATCGATATAGATGATGCTTGCATTACCCACAACTAATATCACCTGAAGAACCTCTCATGAAAGCCATCACATGTATAGTTTTACAGCCTCATCACTCAACTTGGGGTGACTGACTTGACAAACGGTCTGTGAATGGAAAAGACAGTCGTTTATGTACATACTAAGGAAAATAACTATATTTCATTCTCCACACTTTTACAGTTTTGTGAACTTGGATATTACTCTGGACCCATCTACAGAACAAAATTAAAACATGCCAAGCTGGTAACTTACATGATGGTTGACAGATCCTTTGATTCAGCCAAAAGTTTGAAAGAATCACCAAACACCTTTTTCACTCTTTCAAATACTTCCTCATCATAAACAGATCTTGCTGTGTTGGTCAGATCAAAAGGTTCTGTTGGATATGAAGGGAAATCTTAAGAAACAACATAAGAAACATAATCATAAAAATACAAGTCTTCAAGCAAACAACTCATATAAACAAAAATTTCGAAACAAAGCACATATGGCAAGGTAAAAAGCACTGTAAATAAACAAACAACCTTCAATGCACAGATATTTCCACATGCGCCAATCGTTCTTGCGAGACCTGACAGAACGGCACTGGCTCGTTGGCATGGTTCCTCCAGTCCTTACTGAGATTGTGTCCTCTATAAATCTGTAATCATATATCCAAATAAAACTATCAATTCAATTAACCACTTGCAAATATATATCAAGAATAGGAAAGATCTTTAAAAAATCATAAGCATAATGCATGTGGAAGTAATTAGATGGAGAGAGAAATATCTAAATTTATAATAAAAGAATATTTCTAACCAAGAGCATGATTGCAGTATTATGTTTATAATAATTATCATTCAGCATCATTTTTTATCCAAAGGGGCTAATTATGAGCAAACTTACGTGAAAGTATTCGCAAAATAATCCAGGAACCCATGGAAAAGTTTTCCTAAGCTGTCATGGTTGTTAGATGTGAAAGTGGGCATCTTTTCAGTGACTGGGATGCTGAGGATGTGAGCATTGGGCCGGAATTTTTCGCCAAAGGCCCTTTGAAGGCATGGCAATAAAGGTGGCTCTGTTCCATCTGTCAAAGAATATGTATATATTCATATAATTAGTATTAAGTTGTAAATGCAAGAAAATGTCATCACATATTATTGCTATGAACTACTGACATACATAATTCCCTAAATGAACTTTGTGTATCTATAAATTGCAGTAAATGAAGAGTTAATATAATGCAGTGGAGATAAGTTTGTTTGTTTTCTTATAAAATTCTCTGTCTCTGTGTGTCTGTCTCTGTGTGTCTGTCTCTGTGTGTCTGTCTCTGTGTGTCTGTCTCTGTGTGTCTGTCTCTGTGTGTCTGTCTCTGTGTGTCTGTCTCTGTGTGTCTGTCTCTGTGTGTCTGTCTCTGTGTGTCTGTCTCTGTGTGTCTCTGTCTCTGTGTGTCTCTGTCTCTGTGTGTCTCTGTCTCTGTGTGTCTCTGTCTCTGTGTGTCTCTGTCTCTGTGTGTCTCTGTCTCTGTGTGTCTCTGTCTCTGTGTGTCTCTGTCTCTGTGTGTCTCTGTCTCTGTCTCTGTCTCTGTCTCTGTCTCTGTCTCTGTCTCTGTCTCTGTCTCTGTCTCTAAATGGAACCTCAACCTCAACATATTTTCATACTATTACATCAAATTACCAATGCCATTAAGATAACAGTTTTTTTTCTTCAAGGTACAGCAGTCTAACAACATACACACTCTCTCTCTCTCTGAGATTCATAAATATGATAACTAATTCTGATTTCACAAATTCATTCATCTAGTAACAACGACCTGGAACTCAGGAAGACAAAACTTACGCTGCAGGTAATGTATGACCATAAGGACTAAAGAATATGAGGAAATGGTCATGTCCTTGGCATTGTTTATATCATGGTAGTGTGCCCAGAGCTTCACTACCAGCACCAGGGGACGAACTCGCCAATCCACTGTAAAAATACAAATCCAAGTCATTCACAAAAAAAAAAAAAAAAAAAAAAAAAAATCTGCAAATAAACAATTTGGTACAGAGAGCTATTATTTTGCTGTATAGGAAGAGCAACTAAATAGTAATAAATTAATTACTTGGAGGAAAAAAAAAAAAAAAAAATGATGAATTACAATTTATAAATTCCACATTATACAACAATCACTTACGTTGAGAATAGGAGTTCAGAAGGTGAGTATTGCGGATCCCCACAGCATTATTGCAGTTGAGATCTACATCAATTTCTGAGTCAGAGTCTCTGAACTTGAGGATGGGAACTTTAGCTCGGATCAGTTCCATCTTCTGAATGAAACCTGAGGGAGGGAACGCATTGATGAAAGTTCACTGTCCTAGTAATGTAATGTACAAAATTGAATAGCATTTTAAAAGAAAGAATGAATCAAATGAAAAGAAAAAAGGTGGAAAATTTATTTTCATCCAAACAGATAAAAAAATAGAAGGCTCACTGAACTGTCAACAGATAAAATCATTTATACAAAGAACATAAACATATTTCTCTAACATGATAAATTTTTGTTCATGTTACCAACACAAGTGAATGCTCTCTCTCTCTCTCTCTCTCTCTCTCTCTCTCTCTCTCTCTCTCTCTCTCTCTCTCTCTCTCTCTCTCTCTCTCTCTCTCTCTCTCTCTCTCTCTCATACTCACTCACTCACTCACTCACTCACACTCACTCACTCATACTCACTCACTCACTCATACTCACTCACTCATACTCACTCACTCATACTCACTCACTCATACTCACTCACTCATACTCACTCACTCATACTCACTCACTCATACTCACTCACTCATACTCACTCACTCATACTCACTCACTCATACTCACTCACTCATACTCACTCACTCATACTCACTCACTCATACTCACTCACTCATACTCACTCACTCATACTCACTCACTCATACTCACTCACACTCACTCACTCACACTCACTCACTCACTCACTCACACTCACTCACACTCACTCACTCACACTCACTCACACTCACTCACTCACACTCACTCACACTCACTCAATCACACTCACTCACTCAATCACTCACTCACTCAATCACACTCACTCACTCACACACTCACACTCACTCACTCACTCGCACTCACTCACTCGCACTCACTCACTCGCACTCACTCACTCGCACTCACTCACTCGCACTCACTCACTCACACTCACTCACTCACTCTCACTCACTCACTCACTCACTCACACTCACTCACTCACACTCACTCACTCACACTCACTCACTCACACTCACTCACTCACTCACACTCACTCACACTCACTCACACTCACTCATACTCACTCACTCACTCACTCATACTCACTCACTCACTCACTCATACTCACTCACTCACTCACTCATACTCACTCACTCACTCATACTCACTCATACTCACTCACTCACTCATTTATAATCACTCATACTCACATTATCAACACATGTGAATGCTTTCTCTCTCTCTCTCTCTCTCTCTCTCACTTTCACTTTCACTCACACTCTCTCTCTCTCACTTTCACTTTCACTCACACTCTCTCTCTCTCACTTTCACTCACACTCTCTCTCTCACTTTCACTCACACTCTCTCTCTCACTTTCACTCACACTCTCTCTCTCACTTTCACTCACACTCTCTCTCTCACTTTCACTCACACTCTCTCTCTCACTTTCACTCACACTCTTCACTCACTCACACTCTTCACTCACTCACTCACACTCTTCACTCACTCACTCACTCACTCACACTCTTCACTCACTCACTCACTCACTCACTCACACTCTTCACTCACTCACTCACTCACTCACTCACACTCTTCACTCACTCACTCACTCACACTCTTCACTCACTCACTCACTCACACTCTTCACTCACTCACTCACTCACACTCTTCACTCACTCACTCACTCACACTCGACACTCACTCACTCACTCACTCACACTCTTCACTCACTCACTCACACTCTTCACTCACTCACTCACACTCTTCACTCACTCACTCACTCACTCACACTCTTCACTCACTCACTCACTCACTCACACTCTTCACTCACTCACTCACACTCTTCACTCACTCACTCACTCACACTCTTCACTCACTCACTCACTCACACTCTTTACTCACTCACTCACTCACTCACACTCTTCACTCACTCACTCACACTCTTCACTCACTCACTCACTCACTCACACTCTTCACTCACTCACTCACTCACTCACTCACACTCTTCACTCACTCACTCACTCACACTCTTCACTCACTCACTCACTCACACTCTTCACTCACTCACTCACTCACTCACACTCTTCACTCACTCACTCACACTCTTCACTCACTCACTCACTCACTCACACTCTTCACACTCTTCACTCACTCACTCACTCACACTCTTCACTCACTCACTCACTCACACTCTTCACTCACTCACACTCTTCACTCACTCACTCACTCACACTCTTCACTCACTCACTCACTCACACTCTTCACTCACTCACTCACACTCTTCACTCACTCACTCACACTTCACTCACTCACTCACACTCTTCACTCACTCACTCACACTCTTCACTCACTCACTCACACTCTTCACTCACTCACTCACTCACTCACACTCTTCACTCACTCACTCACTCACTCACTCACTCACACTCTTCACTCACTCACTCACTCACACTCTTCACTCACTCACTCACTCACTCACACTCTTCACTCACTCACTCACTCACACTCTTCACTCACTCACTCACTCACACTCTTCACTCACTCACTCACACTCTTCACTCACTCACTCACTCACACTCTTCACTCACTCACTCACACTCTTCACTCACTCACTCACACTCTTCACTCACTCACTCACTCACACTCTTCACTCACTCACACTCTTCACTCACTCACACTCTTCACTCACTCACTCACTCACACTCTTCACTCACTCACTCACTCACACTCTTCACTCACACACTCACTCACACTCTTCACTCACACACACACTCACACTCTTCACTCACTCACTCACACACTTCACTCACTCACTCACTCACTCACACTCTTCACTCACTCACTCACTCACTCACACTCTTCACTCACTCACTCACTCACTCACACTCTTCACTCACTCACTCACTCACTCACTCACACTCTTCACTCACTCACTCACTCACACTCTTCACTCACTCACACTCTTCACTCACTCACACTCTTCACTCACTCACTCACTCACTCACTCACACTTCACCCATTCACTCACACTCTTCACCCATTCACTCACACTCTTCACCCATTCACTCACTCACTCTTCACTCACACTCTTCACTCACACTCACTCACTCACACTCTTCACTCACACTCTTTACTCACTCACTCACTCACTCACACTCTTCACTCACTCACTCACTCACACTCTTCACTCACTCACTCACTCACACTCTTCACTCACTCACTCACACTCTTCACTCACTCACTCACACTCTTCACTCACTCA
>NC_091568.1:12235018-12237518 GCF_042767895.1 Penaeus vannamei
CGCCCCCTTTTCACACGTATACTTCAAGCCACCTTCAATGTTACGAAAAGTGAATAACATCCTTTGCTCTATAAATAAATAAGATTCTTTCTTTTATGTATTCTTACTGTCAAATCCTGTAGGAAGAGGAGAAAAGAGGAAGAGGATGAAAGAGAGAGGGGAAATAGGAGGAGGAAGAGTGGAAAAGATGAGTGTTAAGATGTAAAGAAACTGAGAAACAAGGAGATGAGGAGGGAGACAGAAACAATAACAAGAAAGGGGAGGAAAAAGAGAGAAAGAGGAAGAAAATCCTTTATGATAATGATTAAAATGAAACATGCAGTGAAGAAATACCCATAGAAAAAACACAATACTGATGATAATAGTAACATTCAGTAACTTGTATCAATACACAGAATTGCATAAGGTGATACCAACATATTAATATTTGAGAGAGAGGGGGGAGGGAGGGAGGGAAAGAGGGAGAGAGAGAAAGAGGGAGAGGGAGAGGGAAAGGGAGAGAGAAAGAGGGAAAGGGAGAGGGAAAGAGGGAAAGGGAAAGAGAGAGAGAGAGGGAGAGGGAGAGAGAGAGGGAGAGGGAGAGGGAGGGAGGGAGGGAGGGAGGGAGGGAGGGAGGGAGGGAGGGAGGGAGGGAGGGAGGGAGGGAGGGAGGGAGGGGGGGGAGAGTGGGAGAGGGAGAGGGAGAGGGAGAGGGAGAGGGAGAGGGAGAGGGAGAGGGAGAGGAGAGAGAGAGAGAGAGAGAGAGAGAGAGAGAGAGAGAGAGAGAGAGAGAGAGAGAGAGAGAGAGAGAGAGAGAGAGAGAGAGAGAGAGAGCAATCTTCCATTCAGCACATTCCACATTTGTTTTTCGAAGGCAATAAAGCATAAGATCCTTCCTAACTGTAAAAGGAATCTAATCCCCCTCCCTCAAACTTTTTTACAGTCATGGCCAGTCTTTCCCATCACCCTGGCCTACATCTGATATGCTTACAATGGTATTATTGCATCCCCCCGGCCCACAACCAAATTTTCCCATGAAGGCATGTTCATGTCACTGGGCCCGCAAGCCAATTTTTTTTTAAAAGTATTCAATTCAAGAACAAATAACAAAACATTTCTTGACATTCCATTTACAAAAAACAATGACTGGAATATGTGCCATTATATCAGGATTTAAATATGCAGCACCTCATAAAAATAAAATCATGCTGAAATATCTACAGTCCTAAATACTTCAATATCTAGCCTTAGAAAAACAACCCTACTAATGAATCTTAAGTAACTTTGTACTTATATAATGAAACCCAATAAAGAACACAAAAAACTGATAATGTAATAAAAGCCAGATTATTCTACTTACCCTAATCACTTTGAAAATTTTATCCTTCAGTTTCATCTTCTTAACAAAGGTTTTGTCCGTCTGCTGGTGGCACTGGAACGTGTCCCAAACTTGTTGTGAAAGGTTGTCCCACTCTGACCCATTTAACAGATCACTAGGAGTTCCCACCACTTCACTCTTCCACTGGAAGTTTGTATTTATTCGCTCACTGCTGAAAGTCCCAGCACGTTCACTCACTGGCAGTTTGCCTTGGTCCCTATTATTTTTAGTGTTATGTGGAGGGCAGTGGTTGTTGTAGTGGTTTCTGTGGTTATTATGATACCTGTTATTGTACCCATGATTATATCTTCCATCACTATTATTGTAATGATGATGTGAAGGATAATAATCATAGTGCCCGTTATAACCATAATTATTATAACCTCGCTCGTATCTTCGGTTATGATAGTTGGTGCAGTCTCTGTTAGCTACATCTGGAAAAGAGTTGTAGTACAGATGGTTCCCCCTTCCACCTACAACACCACCCTGCTGGCCGGAGATTTGTTGCTGATAATGATACTGATGATGTGAAGGATGATGTTGATTGAGATGTGGACGATGGTTCTGGTGATAACGATGATGCTGCTGGTGATGAGGTTGTGTGTTCTGGCCATCAGCATTGCTACTGTATCTCCTCTTCTGGCGTGGGTTGTGGTATGATCCCTGAGAACTGACGCTGGAAGTGCTTGGGGATTCACTTCGTGAATCCCGGCTGTTGTTGCCTCTTCTGCCAGGAACATCCAGATGCCGTCTGGAGAAACCAAGGGTAATCTAAGCAAGTGATATTCCATGAACTGTTGCTCTGATAAAAATAAACATGCTGAAGCTTAAATGACAAATGTAAAATCAACCAGATGAATGAGTGTATAGCTTTCTGCAACAGATTTCACTACTCTGTAATTTTGTCACAAATGACACTAAGATATTATTAAAGTAACTGATAACTACTACATATATGAATTCATGGTTAACATATGACAATCTTAATAGCAGCACTTCACATGGTCCTCTTGAAATGTAAACTATTCACACATCCAAGTGAGAAAGAAATATGAAATTCCTCTAACGGGATCGTCTGGGGAGTTTTTTCGACTTTTTTATTTTCTTGCCGATTTTGATGAAACTCACACCCTTTTATTTCGA
>NC_091568.1:12255018-12260018 GCF_042767895.1 Penaeus vannamei
AATGCTTCCCAAATTCAAATATATTCTAAAATATTACCACATATCAACAAACACCAATATAAATTTGACAATTATTGTAAGACTGTGTCTTCAGAACACGAAGAAATACAAATGAGAAACTAAATAGCATATCTTCCAATTATCAGTAATGATCAACATACTGGCATCTAATTATCAACCGTAATTAAAAATTTTGTAAAATGGATTGCAATAAGACTACATAATGTAACATGGTATGTTTACACTTGCTTTCCTATGTGTGAACATCATTCTAAATAGTGCATAAATAAACAAATAAATGTATACAACTTATATACTATATATGATATATATACATACATACATTAAATATGTATGTATATATATATATGTATATATAAATATATATATATATATATATATATATATATATATATATATATATATATATATATATATATATATATACACTTGCTTTCCTATGTGTGAACGTCATTCTAAATAGTGCATAAATAAACAAATAAATGTATACAACATATATACTATATATGATATATATACATACATACATTAAATATGTATGTATATATATATATGTATATATAAATATATATATATATATATATATATATATATATATATATATATATATATATATATATATATATATATGTATGTGTTCGTATATAATGTAATATTTTGATTATACTTCCACACCAACATTTAATATCAAATATATTTCTAAAATCTCAAATAATCCCTTTTCTGTACTTCCTTTGATTTCAAGGCACTTCTGATACTAAGCTATGTATAAGAAATACCTAGTGAACTTAATCATCATTTCTTCATCTAACATACACAATCCTATGAAACATGACAACAGTCAGCTGAACAAAACATGCAACAACTGGATAGCTACTACAATATAAAAAATTGCAAACCATAAAATAACTTAAAATTTCCATTTCTGACAATCATAATATAAATGACCATTAAATATCTTTCTTACAACACAAATTAAGCAGTGTTTCTTTTTTTTTTGAAGACCCAATACAATAAAAAAGTTCTTACCCCTATTAGATCCAGAGGATTCACTAGAGATCACTGACGTGCAATTTCAATTCCTATTACCACATTCTCATGTGAATACTATTTAATTTCCACAAAAACATGGATCATAACATGAGAAAACTGAATCTTGCCAATTTTCAAGAGCAAATTCCTATTATCAGCATTTAAAACCTCTGAATCAATACTTGCACACAGCACTCCCGTCAACATGTAAGAAAAATACTCAAATGTCTCATCATAATTATCATTTCTTCACAGTATGTTGACCAGAAGAGAACAGATACTCAGCCAATACTATAACTGGGATAGATCTGAGCCAACTAGTCCATGTGGCCAGCAAGATCAGACTGTGATGGCAATGGGCATCCTGCCAGGTGTCTGAGTGCCTGACGCATCACACCTCAGACATGCAACAAATACCTCCTTCACACTTGATACTCCCACACTTCTGTACCCCATCCTGCTACTACTGCCTTGTTTCATCATCCACCATGCATACCATGACAACCAATTTTATCTGTCTATTTGCTACCTCTCAATGAGTATTCTGGGTAAAAAGGAACAATCCCTCATGGCACCCTCAGTTATTTTCACCCCAGTTGGTTAGAGAAAAAACACCGTATAAGGTTGGCAGCACCTACAACCACATGTTCTCTTTGTGATCAAAATAACAAGTGTTTACTAATTACTCTCTTGGTAACATTAAATAATGCATTATCATTACTTCACCATGACTGGTTGCTTTTCAGAGATACACTACCACATATATATATAGTTGCCAAACACAACATGGTTAAAACAGGTTAAGCATGGTAAATCTATTTTAAGGAAGTGAAATATAACCTTATAGATATCACTTTATATCTCATAAAAAATTGATGCTATAATTATAGTTATCCCTCCAAGCTAATACCCCTGTCCCTGCCCCTCCCACTCCTCTCTCTCTCTCTCTCACTCCCCTCTCCCTCTCTCTCTCACTCCCCTCTCCCTCTCTCTCTCACTCCCCTCTCCCTCTCTCTCTCACTCCCCTCTCCCTCTCTCTCTCACTCCCCTCTCCCTCTCACTCTCTCTCTCCCTCTCTCTCTCACTCCCCTCTCCCTCTCTCTCTCACTCCCCTCTCCCTCTCTCTCTCACTCCCCTCTCTCCCTCTCTCTCACTCCCCTCTCCCTCTCCCTCACTCCCCTCTCCCTCTCTCTCTCACTCCCCTCTCCCTCTCCCTCTCCCTCTTCCTCACTCCCCTCTCCCTCTCCCACACTCCCCTCTCCCTCTCCTTCTCTCTCTCACTCCCCTTCCTCCCCTTTCACTCCCTCTCCTTCTCTCTCTCACTCCCCTTTCCCTCTCCCTCTCTCTCTCACTCCCTTCTCCCTTCTCCCTCTCTCTCTACACCGCCCCATCTCTCTCTCTCTCTCTCTCTACCCCCCATCTCTCTCTCTCTCTCTACCCCCCCCATCTCTCTCTCTCTCTCTCCCCCCATCTCTCTCTCTCTCTCTCTCTACCCCCCATCTCTCTCTCTCTCTCTACCCCCCCATCTCTCTCTCTCTCTCTACCATACCATATACCATATCATACCATACACCATATCACACCATATAACGTATCATACCATATAACATATCATACCATATAACATATCATACCATACCATACTATACTATATACCATACCATACTATACCATATACCATATCATACCATACCATATACCATATCATACCATGCCCCTGCCCCTCCCACTCACCACCTCTCTCTCACATTCTTTCTCTCGTTTTTCCCTCTCTCTCTTACTCACTCCCATGTCACTGCCCCTCCCTCCTCCTTTCTTTTTCATTTCCTTTCCCCATCTCTCTCTCTCACACTCACTACTATACCTATTCCAATTCTCAATATCATACTCACTCCCTCTCAAGCTTTTGTTCTTGCCCCTACCCCCACATATTCCCACTTAACATGTCTCTCTTCAACTCGTACATCTCCGCCCATCTCCTCCTATCCCCATTCCATGCACCGTTCTTCACTTCAGCATTCTTTCCCTCCTACAGTTTTCCCCCTAAAGTCTCGTTCCCTCTCTATTACTTCTACACTTTTTTTTTTTCTCTTCTCTCTGACATCCATTCCTTTACTCCTATGTATTCTTTCCCTTTCCCATTCACTCTTATATTATCTCCTTTACAACTTACTTTAATGCTTTTTCCTTTAATTCTCCTCTGTCTCTCACCCCCACATTTTTTTGACTGTTCTATTACTTTTGTCATTTCTTCTCACTCACTCACTCTCTCTCTCTCTCGTCTTCCCTCTTTTTTACAAACTCACAGACCTCTCCATCACTTATTTTACATATACATAAATACTTTCAAACAAAAACACTCTAAAAATAGAATATCTTTTAAATCAACACCAGGAAGGCTCTGAAGATGATGCAATACCACGACAAAAAATGCCCTCACCTACCCTATGACGTTGAATAGAGAACATTCCTAGACGTTGTGAGCTAATCAAAATATCAACATCTGAAAGACATCCTGCAAATATTTACGCTCTGTCTCCTATCTTTTTTTTCAAACAGAAATTCACGGTATTACATAAGTCACTGTGGTATAAATTCTGCTTGTTCTCAAGTCTGATTCAATGGAATTCTTTTCTTAACTACATATTCAATAATAAAAACAATATCTATAGGAATATATTTCCACAGAATGACCCCTAAAATTTAGCGAAAAGAATATAAAAATTGACAACTCCCCACCTACACAACTATCTATTTTAAGCCTCATCTACACCAACTAAAGAAACACTGTATAGTCACATAAAACACAGGCCAGCCCCCTTTCTAAGCAGTTTACCAGAGGCATAAAAATAATCTTAGTTTTACCTCAGAAAAAAACCGAAACCCTCGAAACGGCGGCGAAAAACCAGGACGAGATCGCCCCACAAGCCAAGGCGTGTAAATATTCACCCAGGGAGAGGCCGACGAGATTTCACAATGCTTTCACATGTTGGTTATAAAGGGTATATATTCCATTTACAGTACTATGTCGTAAAGAGTTCCCCATGCCCTGATTTTGGCACCGCAAAATCCCACGGTGCCAAACCCCCCTCCAGGAATGCATCCTCGTATATGTCAAACTTGATTTTCTGTCGAACTACGGGTTAATTCCTCTATAATTTGAACACACATTAACCTGGAGATCCAAAAGACCTCGTGGAATCAAGATCTCAGTGCTAAAGAGTTGAAGTGAGGCGTGAGACATCATAATAATGAAGAGATACTTTACCAGCAGCAGGTTGTAGAAAATGCCAAATATGGTGCGATCGTGAAGAGTAAATGGTTAATGTCTACTTATTTTTTTCCTTGTTTGGCTTCCTAGAAAAATCTCGGTAGAATTATTTTTATATATTATTAATTATTCTAAATCAAGTTTGTCTTCTTCATTTCAAATTTTGTTATTATTTTCTTTTCGCAATCGCAAACCAGGACATTTAAAGTCTTAAATGGCCGTTGAATCTTTCCGACTGGAGTTTCCATATACTGTTTATGCTTCATTTTTTCTTCGAACATCTCTTTATATTTGACCTTATGTATAGTTTCCATTCATTAACATAAAATCATACATTATCCTGAGAAAAGTATTTTAGCATAACATGAGTCAATGTAAAATATACGTTGTAAATACACGTAATTTCATGTTCGCGGTAACAAGTGTCGCTAAGTTTCGACACCGATGCGTCCGCTATCAGTTTTAAACGTATTGATACATGTCCTAATGCGCAATAAGAAATAGTACAAGTGTGCATGCATCAATGTATTATATATATATATATATATATATATATATATATATATATATATATATATATATATATACACACACACACACATGTGTGTGTGTGTGTGTGTGTGTGTGTGTGTGTGTGTGTGTGTGTGTGTGTGTGTGTGTGTGTGTGTGTGTGTGT
>NC_091568.1:12270018-12275018 GCF_042767895.1 Penaeus vannamei
GTAAAAGAATAAAACCCCAGACCTTCATAACATTAATGAAACAAATAATATGGATTTGTCACTTAAAGTTATAAATAAAAGCACAAATTGGGTCTTTCTTCTATGGTACTTTTGGTGAACAGTATGTAATGAATACACCAAAGAAACTTTGATATGTTTATTAATGTCCCTGAAAATTTTATTCAGGATGAGATATCTTTACAGAGAGTCTACTTATTATGTAATCATTATAAAAATATGCATATAATCAAATAAATGATATACTACTAATATCAGTTAATTTCACAATTTTCTGATCATTAGCACCTAAAGCTTTCTCTCCACACGGAGTTCTGTTATGCATCTTTGCAAAGTGTGTGTTTCTTTCATGTTTAGAATAGTAGGCTTTATCACAAACAGAACATGGAAATCTCTTAATTCCACTGTGTCTGTCTAAGTGAGTCTTAAGGTGTTGCTTCGTGTAGAACCTGGCATTGCACTGTGGACAAGCGTGTGGTTTTGTACCTGAGTGGTGCATCATATGGCGAGTGAGCACCACTCTACGGTGAAATGCAGCACCACATTCACTGCATATGTGTTTTCTGTCCTGTTAAAGCAGAAAAAAAAAAAAACATATCAATAAATAAAATACGTACATAATTTCCCTTTACATGACATGCACAAATCACTTACAATTTAATCATCAGAATAAGAAAATGTTACCTGATCTTAAATCAACTACGTAAAGAACTTTAAGTTTACTGAGTAATCATAATGAGCTAAATACAACTTCTTCCATGGACAATAACTGGCTACTTACTTGGTGAGAGAGCATGTGCACTCGTAGGTTGTATTCATTCTTGAGAACACTGCCGCATGTATCACATATGTGCAACTGGGAACACTGAGTCTTTACGTGTTTGTTACGCTGGTGTCTTTTCTCAAACACCTCGTGACAATTAGGGCATGTGCGGTCCTTGAAAGAGCAAGACACGTTGATAGTCATTTAATTTCTTTGAAAGACAGAAGTAATTACTAACAGCACTGCAGTTTTCATATAGCTATTGGGGACAGTTCTTACAAAAATGGACACTCATGATTCTACCCATCAGAAATAGATTTATCTCTGTCAGTATTATTGACCAGCAAGAAGATACTTTTATTAACCTATCTAATAAGAAGTTCTCAATAGAGACAATGAAAAATCATGGAAAACAAAAAATATTTTAGAGATGCTTAAACATAAAATAGTATCATATATTCCAATACTTTAACCTGTAGTCTTAAAGATATTGAAGTACTGTAATCAGTTATAGGCTCCTAAGAACTTAATAGTAAGTAGGTTAAGGTTCCTAACATTTTGTCCTTGGGTTCAGCATAAAATTTTCACTCATATTAAATGGAGTGTGGAACTACTTACACTAATAAGCCACAGCTCGTAAAATACTAATCAGCGTAATAAAAATGTTATGATTCTATTTGAAAGGCTTGCAGCTGATCTAAGTTTCATATGATGAAAAAGTAACAAGGGAAAATGCATAAGTTTAAGCTGTAAACAACAACTAATTTTGCATATAAATGTTATATACTTGTCAAAATGGTTTAAGCTATTTTAGCTCATTTCATCAACTGTTGTTCGATGACCCACATTAATTTTAGACAAGGCAATTTTACTTTCAAACTACCTAAACCTACACCATTACAATTGACTTTATTTATCCTTTTGCTTTTAGACGATTTGACAGATGAAACATCAACAAAGGTTTAGCTTACAACACAAAAGTCCAAAAACAGTATAACATTAAAAATAAGCAAAAAGTGGGTAGGTAAAGACTTGGCATATGTTCTGTAAGTGAGGATGAGAATTATGCTGAAAATTACTCTGGATGAGTTGTGAACGTTAGACATTACAAGGTAGAATATCCCTTTCCCTAATCCTACAATGGATAAATGGAAATACATCTCTATTTAGTCTAAGTTGATCTGTTGGAAATGTTTTAAAAATAGAAGTTTTACTGTAATTACTAAAAAAAAAAATAATGAGGCTACATGAAAACTGCATGTTACATACCATCATCTCTCGTAATGATGTTTTATTTCAGGTTTATTTGCTACTCAAGGTGTATCTGGACACTGAAAACTTTAAAACTATGCTCAACAAATGCCAGATAATCCATTTAAGTTACCCCAGGTAGTAGGTACCAAAGTCAAAGTTAAAACTACACTATGGCTTGGGGTAAACTGATGATGTAGTTCCTTTCTACTTACTTCTAAAGTAGGATGTAGAGAGGATCGATGCTTCTGTAGTTTATCTTGTGTTACGTAAACAAGACTGCAGTCGGGGCATCGGAACATACAAGGTCCTTTGGTCAAGTGGTCGAAGAATTTGCCCAAACTGTCACTATCCTTTTCACAAGTAGGGCACCTGGAGTTTGAATATGAATTTATACAATCAGATTATGCTTTTCATTATTCATGGACTAATGCCAACAAATGTTGAAATAAACATAATAATAATGGAAATTATTATTAAAAAAAGAAAAGAAAAAAGAATCATATGATACATAATTGCTAACAATATTTTGTGTCACTTTGAATTTCATTGTAATGTAATCAAATTGTAAGTCAAAACTATGGACTGATCACTCCAAAATAAATACATTCTTTAGAGCTGAGATTACAAAAAAAGAAATTGGGAGAATGAAAAGGAAAGGAAGAGAAGAAAAGAAATATGATTTTTGTGTGTGTTTTACCTGAAGGATATCAGCTGTTCACTAAGATAGGATGGCTGATATGCTGTATAAAGCTGAAGCCTGTGCCCAGATAATGTGTCGACTATCTCTAAATCTCCTGTCTGCTTTTTGTCGCCCTTCTGTTGTCGAATGAGAAACTCGGGGAAGTACCAAACCTCTTCCTCAGATAGCTGAGCTTGATTTTCTCCTGTGTTTACATGCTTGACAAGGACTACAGATCCATCTGGGCATCTTTCAATGACTGGCTGGATTCTACTACATACATGTATCCTGAATTCTTGAGCATTGGTATAACATGAACTGCATTTCAGACAAACAAATATGGTCACTTTGGCTTCTATGACTCTTATCTTTGAGGACTCAATTGCTATTGCCAAGGCATCACCTTTGACTTGGGATACTGGCATTTCTGTGGGCTGATGCATCTGCACACTCTTTTCTTTATCTTCTAAATGGACTTGACCTGTTATTAATGGAGAATACTGCTTTGGAATATTATCAATCACAGACATATTTATATCATGGATAAGCTCTTGTCTACTGTCATTACTTTTATTCCAAACATTTTTGCTGTAACTATCTTGCCCTTCAGTATGAGATATTTTGTTGCACAGTTCCAAGCTTGCACTTTTGCCTTCTGCGTTCTGATTCCCTTTTCTGGATCGTGGTTTCTTCTTTGCCTTCTTGTCATCTATGAATTTTCTTTTCTCACTTTCATGTCTTAATATGCCACCTGAACTAGTCACTGGAACTAAAAGCTCATCAAGGCTATGAGATTCTTGTTCATAATTCTTATTCTTGCTCTCTTTGTGTCGCCGTCCTTCACCTGGAGATGTGCTTTCCAGATCTTCATCCTGGTTTTGATTCTTTAATTTCTTGTAAGAAGTCATGAATGGTGGCTCAGTCTCACACATGTTATGCATGGCTAAAACATGTTCATGCAGTTCCACCAAGTCTTCACATTGTTGTGAGCAGAACTGGCACAAAACCTGTGTTGCTAGAGGTAATAGGTCTTTCTCATTAATTTGTGGTACCTCATCACAGACAGGATATTCCCTTTTAACATTTGAGTTTGATATTCCTGAGGGCACCACATACAGGGTTGGCTTTGTAGCATCAGAACTGATAATTTCTTGATGAAGAATTGTACAGCCCTCTAGCCTAGTGTGTCCCACACGGTCCGCAGCTTTGCCTGAGAGATTCATGAGCACATTAGCAGCTTCTGCCTCTTTTGTTGTTGGCAGTTGCTGAGGGAGACACTCTGTCACCTTGTCTTCAGGCTCTTGTCCTGATGCTATGATGTGTTCACTGTCAGCCTTTTTGTCACTTCTGTAAACTCTATCTGCTGCATAACACATTATCTCATCTGATGTTGATGGATGATAACTAGTCAGCTCTTTGCCTTCACTTGGTGGTACTTCAGAAGTAAATGATCCTGTTAATGGTCTTTGTTGCTCAGCTAACATCATCTGTAAAAATGAGAATGTATATCTTTCAGACTTCCTTTCACAATTATCTTGAATTTAAAAAATCACCTTGAATCTAAAAAGTAGGCCTAGAAATCAAGAGATTTTCATAAATATAGTTTACTCTGCGTATAACACAGAATCTTTTAAGATAACCCTCAACTGCATGCCAATAAAGACCTATAAAGAACCCATTTCTGTACTGAATCTCTATACTTTATAAATATATCATCCCCTTATAAATTTTTCAAGAAGAAAAGGAGGGATTTAAACTCCTTACTATTAGGAAATAACAAATACTTTTATCCACATGTTCTTACTGTTACTTTTTAGTTTTCCTGTATGAAATATTTGTAAAATTTAGTTTATCAGTCTATGTAAAACTAAATTGAAATAACATTAACAAATGGTAATTAACGGGTATTAACATTTCTCTTTGCATACTTAATATAATATATCATGCATTTACAATATAACCAAATATTACACTAGCCTAAAAATGGGATCATATAAAAAAGAAAAAGAAAAAAAAATCACACACACACATATGTATATATATATATATATATATATATATATATATATATATATATATATATATATATATATATATATATATATATATATATATACATATATATAATATATATATTATATATATTATATATATTATATATTTATAATATATATATATATATTATATTGTATATATATATATATATATATATATATATATATATATATATGAATATATATATATATATATATATATATATTACACACACACACACACACACACACA
>NC_091568.1:12302518-12305018 GCF_042767895.1 Penaeus vannamei
GAAGAAGAAGAAGAAGAAAAAAAAAAACACGCAAAACTTGAACAAACAGCAAGCCATGAGGTTTGCGTGTTTTTTTTTTGTTTTTTAGGGGCATGTTTTATTGGTGTGTGATTTTAAGAACATATTTGATAATTTGGTAAGGAGGTTGGTATCGCATGTTTTTGTATTGTTTCATATGTGAAACAGATGTATTTCGTAATTTCGATTCCTTTTTCGTTCACATCGTCTCTCATTATTTTACTTATTCTCGTTTGTTTGTGAATGTACACAGATGTGAGACTTTATCTAATTCCACACGTTTTATTTTGTGTAAACCTCCCTGTCTCAACAACCCTTCCATACTCTCCAGTTCTCTTCCACTCAGATCATTCCCGGCTTCGCAACATCTCTTTTAGTTACCCCTTTATTTATTTATTAACGTTCATCTTCACCACTTTCCCTTTTCAACAAGTTTATCCCTTTCATTTGGTTCTTATCTGCCTTGCAAACATCTCTTTCAATTACCCCTTTATTTATTTCTTATCGCTCATCATTACCACTTCCCTTTATCAACAAGCTTATCCCTTTCATTCGGTCCTCATTCTCCATTCTCTCCATTCTTCCACTCTCCACTCCGCTAAAATTATCCCGAATAATACTGTCCTCATATCCCGGGAATATATTCGTCTGTAAGCGTCTGTCCGAGCGTGGAGCCTGTGTTTCAGTTACGTCATGCTCTATCGATCATTTTGTTCTATTTCAGACAGACGAGGTATGCATGACAATTGAACAATATGAACACGTGGGTTACAAAAAAGAGCCATTACCGAAATTGAATAGTTGTTTTCATGTTGCAAGTTGCTACGTAGAATGCAGACTCTAGATCAAAAAGAGAATCAAAATAGCAATGTTGAAATCGGACATAAAAATGTATCTGCCTTTTTTTAAATCTCTCTTTTTTTCTTTGAATATCTATATAAAAAAAAAATAGATTAAAATTAAATAAGCTTAAATGTTATGCACCCTCGCACATAACGGTGATATTTTATTAAACTACATTTCAAAGAGAAAATAAGAGAAAAAAGATAAGTAAAAAAAAAAAGAAGAAAAAAATGATAAATAAATAAAAAAATAAGATCTCAAATGTTGCAATAAATTCCTCTATAGATAGATAGATCGATAAATAGAGATTGATAGATAGATAGATAGATAGATATATAGATAGATAGATAGATAGATAGATAGATAGATAGATAGAGAGAGAGAGAGAGAGAGAGAGAGAGAGAGAGAGAGAGACAGATAGATAGATAGATAGATAGAGTGAGAGGAGATAGATAGATCGATAGATAGATAGATAGATAGATAGATAGATAGATAGAGAGTGAGGACTTATTTCATCCGTCTCTCTCCCTTTCTATCTACTCTATGTTTTCGCGATTTCTCGTTTTTTCTCCCATAAAAAAGAGAGGAAGAAAATAATAATAGTAATAATAATGATAATGATAATGATAATAATAATAATAATAATAATAATAATAATAATAATAATGATAATAATAATAATAATAATAATAATAATAATAATGATCATGATAATGATAATAATGATAATAATAATGATAAAAATAATAATGATAATAATAATAATAATAATGAGAAAAGAAATGAATAAGAAAAAACTATAGAAAAGGAAAAGAAGAAAAAGAAAAGAGGAAGGAAAAAAAATAAGAAAACGAAATATACGAGAAAAAAAAGAAGAAAAAAAGAAGAAAAGAAGAAGAAGAGAAGAAGAAAAACAAGAAGAGTAATTGATTTAAATAAATAGATAAGATGTATATAAGAAAGAGATAAGAAAGAGATAATTACATAGGAAAGAGACGTAAGAGAGTTAAGATCAATATAAGGAAGAATTATGAAAGATATAAGAAATGCACAAGAAAAGTATAAGAAAAGAATAAGAAATAGATAATAAATAGACAAAAAAAGACAAGGAATAGATAAGAGACTGTTAAAAGAGAGATAAGAAGAAGGGAAGAGATATAAGGAGGATATAAGAAACAAATGAGAAAGAGATAAGAAATAGACAAGAAATAGATAAGGAAAATAGAAATAGATAAAAAAGATGAGAAAAAAAAGAAATGATAAGAACAAAAAGATAAGAATGATAAGAAACATAAGAACAATAAGAAAAAGATAAGAATTAGATTATATGTATAAGGAAAGATCAGATAAGAAATAACAAAGAAATAGATAAGAATGAGAAGAGAAAAAGAAAATACTGGAAGCCGCGGGGATCAAATAAGAAACACAATACGAAAAAAAAAGAAAAATGAAAAAAGAAAAAGAAAGAAAAAATAGAAAATAAAAATAAAAAAGGAAGGAAAGTGGAAAAAGTCTACTTAAAAATGCATTAAAAAGCAAAACATTAAACTCCCAAACGTACTGTGAATCTAATTTCTCTCATTTTTCACAGCACGATATAAAACAAGTTTGTATATATATATTTTTTCTTCTTTTTCCA
>NC_091568.1:12332518-12337518 GCF_042767895.1 Penaeus vannamei
CCTTCCTCTCCTCTCTTTCCTTCTTCTCCTACTCCCCCCTTTTCCTATCTCTCCTTCCTCCTCCCTTTCCCATCCTCCCTGCTCTCTCTCCATCCCACCTCCTCCTTTCCCTTGTCTCTCCATCCCGTTCTCCTGTCCTCTTCTCCCACCCTTTCCTCCTTCCCCCCTCCCCCTCTGCATCCCATCCTCTCTCCCTCTTTCCTCATTATCCCACTCCTCCCTCTCCTTCTCTCTGCTGCCTCTCTTTCCCTACCCCTGCCTCCTCCCCTACATCCAAACTCTTTCCCTCTTCCACCACTTCCCTGCCTCCCTTCCCCTTTCCCAAACCACCCTTATCCCACCTCTCCTCCCTCCCCACTCCCTCACTAGCCTCAGCCTGCTTCTCACTCTCCAACTCTCCCTCCCCAACCAATACCCTACTGAACGAACTCCCTGCTTCCCCCCTCAACCTCTCCTTACCTCCCCCTTCACCCATGCCCCATACCAGAACTCCTCTCCCCCAACCCTTCCAACCCGATTCCTTCCCCCCCCACCCACCCCCTTCCCCCGCAACATCCCTCCCCCCACCCAACACCCTCCCCCACCCTTCCAGATTCTTCCTCGTCCTCTCAGCACGTCAAACACCGGCCTGAAGGGAAACAAACACTCGTCCATCACGCCTTCGTCAGGAGGAATTCACTTCGGCGGGAGGGTCGGCCACCGTAGGGGTTGGAGGAGGGGGTTTGGGGAGAAAGGGGGTTGGGGAGAAAGGGGGTTGGGGGAGAAAAGGGGGTTGGGGAGAAAGGGGGTTAGAAGAGGGGGTTGGAGGGAAGTTGGAGGAAGGGGTTACTGAGGGAAGGGGTTGGGGAGAAAAGGGGGTTGGGGAAGAAGAGGGTTGGGGAAGAAAGGGGTTATGGGGAGATAGGGGTTGGGGGAGAAAGAAAGGGGGTTGGGGATGGTGGGGTTGGGGAGAAAGGGGGTTGGGGAGAAAGGGGGTTGGGGAGAAAGGGGGTTAGAAGAGGGGGTTGGAGGGGTTGGAGGAAGTGGGGTTGGAGGAAGGGGTTGGGGAGAAAAGGGTTGGGGAAGAAGAGGGTATGGGGAAGAAAGGGGTTATGGGAGGAGATAGGGGTTGGGGAGAAAGGGGTTGGGGAGAAAGGGGGTTGGGGAGAAAGGGGGTTGGGGAGAAAGGGGGTTGGGGAGAGAAGGGGGTTAGAAGAGGGGGGTTGGAGGAGGGGTTGGAGGAGAGGGCTGGAGGAAGGGGTTGGGGAAGAAAAGGGGTTGGGGAAGAAAAGGGTTGGGGAAGAAAGGGGTTGGGGAAGAAAGGGGTTATGAGATAGGGGTTGGGGAGAAAGGGGGTTGGGGAGAAAGGGGGGTTGGGGAGAGAAGGGGGTTGGGAGAAAGGGGGTTGGGGAGAAAGGGGGCTGGGGAGGAAAGGGGGTTGGGGAGAAAGGGGGGTTGGGGAGAAAGGGGGTTAGAAGAGGGGGGTTGGAGGGGGTTGGAGGAAGGGGGTTATAGGAAGTGGGGTTGGGGAGAAAGGGGGGTTGGGGAGCAAAGGGGTTGGGGAAGAAGAGGGCTGCCAGAAGAATGGGCTTATGGGGAGATAGGGGTTGGGGAGAAAGGGGTTGGGGAGAAAGGGGGTTGGGGAGAAAGGGGGTTGGGGAGTAGGGTGGTGTGGAGAGAAAGGGGTTGGGGAGAAAGGGGTTTGGGGGAGAAAGGGGCTTTGGGAGAAAGGGGTATTGGGGAGAAAGGGGCTTTGGGGAGAAAGGGGGGTTAGATAGAGGGGGGTTGGAGGGGGTTGGAGGGGGTTGGAGGAAGGGGTTGGAGGAAGGGGTTGGGGAGAAAGGGGGTTGGGGAGAAAGGGGGTTGGGGAGAAAGGGGGTTGGGGAGAAAGGGGTTGGGGAGAAAGGGAGGGGCTGGGGAGAAAGGGGCTTGAGGGAGAAAGGGGGTTGGGGAGAAAGGGGGTTTGGGGAGAAAGGGATTTGGGGGAGAAAGGTGCTGGGTTTGGGGAGAAAGGGGGTTGGGGATGAAAAGGGGTGGGGGAGAAAGTGGGGTTGGGGAGAGAAAGTGGGTTGGGGAGAAAGGGGAGAGTTGGGGAGAAAGGGGGTTGTGGAGAAAGGGGGTTGGGGAAGAAAGGGGTTATGGGGAGATAGGGGTTGGGGAGAAAGGGGTTTGGGGAGAAAGGGGGGTTGGGGAGAAAGGGGGTTGGGGGGAAGTTGTAAGAGGGTTGGGGAGGGAAAGGAGGTTGGGGAGAAAGGGGGTTGGGGAGAAAGGGTTGGGGAGAAAGGGGGTTGGGGAGAAAAGGGCCAGGGCTAGGGAGAAAGGAGGGTTGGAGGAGAAAGGGGTTCAGGTGAGAAAGGGGGTTGGAGGAGTATATGGGGCTGGGGAGGTTGGATCAGGGGGTTTGGGGAGGTGCGGGGTTGGGGAGAAGGGGCTGGGGGAGAAAGGGGGTTGGGGGAGAAAGGGGGGTTTGGGGAGAAAGGGGGTTGGGGAGAAAGGGGTTGGGGAGAAAGGGGTTGGGGAGAAAGGGGGTTGGATGAGAAAGGGGGGTTGGGGAGAAAGGGGGTTGGGGAGAAAGGGGGTTGGGGAGAAAGGTAGCTTGGGGGAGAAAGGGGGGTTGGGGCAGAAGGGGTTGGGGAGAAAGTGGGTTGGGAGAAAAGGGGTTGTGGGAGAAAGGGGTTGGGGAAGAGAAAGGGGGTTGGGGATAAAGGGGCTGGGGAGAAAAGGGGTTGCAGAGAAAGGGGTTGGGGAGAAAGGGGGTTGGGGAGAAAGGGGGTTGGGGGCGGGGGAGAAAGAGGGGTTAGAAGGGGGCTAGGAGGAGGAGGAGGATTGGAGGACGGATTGGAGGAGGGTTAGAAGAGGAGGGTTGGAGGGGGGTTAGAGGAGGGGGTTGGGGGAGGAGTGGTTGGGGGTAGGGTTGGGAGGAGGGTTTGAGGAGGGAGGTTGGAGGACGCTGATTGGAGGGGGTTGAGAAGGGGGGCTGGAGGAGGTGTTGGAGGAGGAGGGGGTTGTAAGAGGGGGTTGGGAGGAGGGAGGGTGGCTGGAGAGGGGGTTGGGGGAGGGTGGTGGAAGGGGGATGGGGGAGGGAGGGGGGTTGGAGGAGGGAGGTTGGGGAGGAGGGTGTTGGAGGGAGGAAAGGGAAGGAGAAAGGCGTGGCTAGGATGGGGGGGGGGGTCAAGGGTGAGCTTAGTACAGGTATAGGATTGGGAAATAGGATGAGTCGTGGGCTATGAGGTTGAGGGATGAGGTTAGGATAGGAGGATAGGATGGGAGAGGACAAGGACGAGGATAAAATCAAAGAGGGCTTTGAATGGGTTAAAAAAATGGAGAAAAAAAAATGCCTCCTCGTTTTTTTCATATTCTTCCAATTTTCTCATTTTTCAATTAGTACTTTTTTTTTCTTTTTCTTTTGACCCTGATTAGATTATATGACTTTTTTCCCCCTTTGACGGAGGCTCGGATAAAACCTTTCATTTCAAAATGTACTTTCATTTTTTTTCACCTTCAGAAGGATTATTATTTATTATTTTGATCCTGGCGTAATAACGGATATTTATCATTTCTTTACTTACTGAAGAATTATTTACACATCAGTTCTATGCTTAAAAGATAAAGAAACTGCCAGAATTACTGTATGGTTTACTGTAAAAACGTTCCTGCTTAATCCAATCTTTTCATGTGTAATGTAATCCATTTGTGTTTAATTTCATCTGCATAATTTGCCACTAGTTTAAGTACCGTAATTTCGCAGCCATTCAGCATTCACAAAGGGACTGTGTAACTACCGCATTACAAAAGTCATTTTCCTGCCATGGTCCTTAATTATGACTTCGCTCTAAATCCCTTTGTACGTATATAACAACAACATGCATCAACCATTGCAGAAACTACAGCTCGTACATAGAAAGCCGTGCACATTATTCACGTACGCATCACACACGTATACATTACCCATGGTTTATGTATCAGGATCAGCGGGCGTAGATTAATTCTGAAACTCGGCGTATGTAGATTTGCGAACACCTGAGGAGGAGAGTGACTTCGGCGTCGAAATTATGATCATCTTGAGCCCCAAGATCTGCATTGACCCTCGCTACCAATGGCGATGGGCGATCAAAGGCAATCTATATGCAAATCGCGACATCGTTCTCTGTCTTGTGTTCCTTTGTGGCGACGACGTTATCGTGGATAGAGAAGAGATAGAGAACAAAAGTCGGTGTCCCTCACTTTGGCTTTCTCTCGCGTCCGTTCCTCCGCGGCTCACTTCTCACTCCTCACTTCTTACTTCTCACTTCGCACTCCTCGCTTCTCCTTTCTTCTTTCTCACTACTCACTCCTCACTTCTTACTTCTCACTTCGCACTCCTCGCTTCTCCTTTCTTCTTTCTCACTTCTCACTCCTCACTTATCCCTTCTCACTTCTCTTCCCCTGTTCGTGGCTATTTGTGGGTTATCATTTTTTTCTTGGTTGTTAGGATCTGGTTGTTTCCCGTGGTTAGTTGTCTTCGTGTGGTTGTCTGTCTGGTTGTCTCTCTGGTTTGTCTCTGTTTAGCTTTTTTTCCGTTTGTCTTTTGCTCTTGGTTGTTCGTCTCTGTCTGTCTGGTTTGTTTGTCTTATTTGACAGTCGTTTCTGGTTGTCTCTTTGATTTCTCTGTCTCTTTATTTCTCTATTTTTTTCATTATCTATGTACATTTCAGACTTAAAGCGAAAACCCGAGTTCAGGAACAAGAGATCAGATTTACATATATAATTCATGCGTTTGATCAACAAATATGCATTATTAATATCTTTTAATGTAATTTTTAGATTTGTTTTCGTGAATTATATATACGGACAAGTTTTCATATTCACAGCACATCATTTATTTTGATTTTTAGGAACAGTGGAACGGTAGCTGTTGTTGCTCCTCCTAACCTTTTTGCACTTAAAGGAGACCCCCCTAAAATATATCCCATTTTCTGTGGCCATTTTTCAGGAGTTAGAGATCATTTGATGTAAAAAGATATTCTTACTTTGTTTTGGAC
>NC_091568.1:12340018-12342518 GCF_042767895.1 Penaeus vannamei
TATCTACTTACCTATCTATCTACTTGTCTATCCATCTAACCATCTGAGTATCTGTCTACCTAATCCTCTAACTGATTATCTATGCAATTGTACATCTATCCGCCTATCTATCTATCTATCACCTGTCCAGTTATCTATCTATCTGTATATCTATTTAAAGGATAAATGAAACGTCGTCAGTTTTGATACAACTGGATTAATAAATTGATGTAAAATGACTACAGGAAAAATAATAAACACCCTTTAACCCTCTTTACTACATAACGACCATTATCAAGATCATTATCAACTATTGCCAAGATCATCATCAATCCTCATCAAGATCATTACAGAATATTGTCAAGATCGTCATCAATTATATATCAAAGTCATTATCAAATATCATCTCCATTATCTACGAAGCTAAAGAGATTAACACAGAAATTCACTCGTAGTTACCTTAATCAATTGAACTTTGATGACTACTTTTCCCTCTACATATGCATTATCTGATTATCATTTCCATTAATCTGATCACAACTGGTACCTTTAATTAGCTTGAAACAACAAATATGTACATAATATAATGCCAAGAAACAAGGAAATCGTAGATGAACGGGAGAAGGATACACCGATCTCATTCAGAAAACCGAACTGAACCAAATAAAAGCAAAATAAAAGTAAAATAAAAAACAAAAACAAATGAAAAATAGAAATAAAAATAAATGAATAATAGAAAACCAGATCAAGCCAAAAGCAAAAACAAAACAAAACAAATAGACTAACAAACAAACAAAAAAAAAACAAAAAAACGATTGATTGCATTAATTGATATATTAAAGGTTTGTATGAGAGGTTTTGGTAATAAAGTGATATGATTAGAATGAGGTTGTAGTGCGTCATATTTGTTGATTTTTTTTTCTTAAGATCGGTTTCGTCTTCCTCTTTTTTCCTCTTCTTTTTCATCATCATCTACTTCTTCTTTGTCATCCTTTTCTTGTTCTTCTTCCTCTTCTTCTTAATTATCATCATCTTCTTTCTCATTTTCTTTTTTTTCTTTTTCGATATTACCATAATTTTTTTCTTTCTTCTTATTTCTTCTTCCTCGTCTTCCTCTTCTTCCTCTTCTTCACTTTAAATATCACCTTTAAGAGTATTTCATACGTCATTTTCTTTTCTCATTTTCGCATATATAACTTTCACTACTTATACATTCATGAGTAGTTTTTGAATATTGTTTTCTTACAGAGTAACACACACACACGCACACATACAAACACACACACACACACACACACACACACACACACACACACACACACACACACACACACTCACACACACACACACACATACACACACACGCACGTACGCAAACACATTCACACTAACACATTCACACATACATATTTTCCTTTCTGATAGTTTTATTTATATGATTTCCTATCAAGATTTAACTTCAAACAGCATCTATTGTTCCTCTACATTCACTTTTGAATATCATTCATTATTTTCATCTCATCAATTCATAGTTTTAGTCTCGTGTCCCCCCAAATGTTTCTTTACAACATATACATTTAATTCCTTATGTTTTTTTTCAAGTTTAGCATAATCTGATGATCGTATCACCCTTATTGCTAATTAAAACATGCATTTACAACCAACATTTACCATTATCAGTAACTTGGCTTCCTTTATCTACATATTTTCTTCGTCGTAACATTTTCGCGCATCTTCTGAGAATCATTATTACCCCAATGAGCGCCGTTATTGCATACATTGCTGTTTTTCGTGTTGTTATCTCACCATTAATGTTGCTGATACGGTGATACGGCAATGCACACTGGCACTGCAATGGCATTTATTGTTATCGCAAACACGAGAGGAGAGAGTGGAGGAAGAGGATGAGGAGAATGAGGATGAGGATGAGGAGGAAGAGGTGGAGGATGAGGATGGGGAGTGGGGGGAGAGAAGGATGAGGATAGGATGAAGATAGGGGGAGAGGGGGGATGAGGATGAGGAGGAAAATGAAAAGGATGAGGAGGGGAGGAAGAAGAGCATGAGGAGGATGAGGATGAGGAAGAGGAATGGGAGGAAAAGGAGGATGAGGAAGAGGAATGGGAGGAAAAGGAAGATGAGGATAAGGAGGAAGAGGATGAGGAAGAGGAGGATGAGGATGGTGATGATGATGATAAGGGGATGGAAGAGGAGGAAGAGGTGGAGGAAGATGAGGATGAGGATAAGAGAAAAGAGGAACTGGAGTAAGAGGAAACGGAAGAGGAAGAGGAAGAAGAAGACGAGGAAGAGAAGGAAGAGGATGAAAAGAAAAAGAAGTAGGAGAGGGAAAAGGATGAGAACGAATAGGAGAATGAACAGGAGAAGAAAAAGAAGGAAAAAGAAGAAAGACAAGGAGAAGAGGAAGAAGGAAAAAGAAAAGAAAAAGAAATGAAATAAACAGTCACGAGAACCCCCAAGACATAACCGCAACGAGGACGGACAAATATAATTTTCTCAAGGCGTA
>NC_091568.1:12357518-12362518 GCF_042767895.1 Penaeus vannamei
GTTACATTTTGAACTATCGTATAAAAATAAATTACCCCCCCAAAAAAAGATGTATTCATACATGTGAATATATATCTACATATCTATTAATCTCTCTCGCTCTCTCTCTCTCTACACACACATATATATATATAAATATATATATATATATGTATATATATATACATATATATATATATATATATATATATATATATATATATATATATATATATATATATATATATATATGTATGTATATGTGTGTGTGTGTATGTGTGTGTGTGTGTATTAGCGGTTTCAGACTTTACAAATAAAAGTTTGAAATACTTTGATCGTAAATATACTCATGCTACATCCTTAGACCTTTCTAAAGCATTTGATACGGTCAACCATCGTATTCTTTTAGAACAATTATACCATTACGGTATAAAAGGGAGTGTGCATGTTTGATTCGCCTCGCATCTGCCAAACCACACACAGTATGTAGTTTTCAATGGCTGCAACTCCTCTAAAAGAGCTATTGCACATGGAGTTCCACAGGGCTCCATCTTGGGACCTATTCTATTCCTTCTATATATCAATGATATAGTCAATGCGAGCTGTCTCAACTCCACACTCTATGCCGATGATATTTCCTGTTACGCTTCAGGAAACTCTATTATAGATTTAATCAACACCACAAACAGTGAAATGACAAACATAAGGAGATGTATAATTCTAAATAAGCTTACTTTGAATGTTGATAAGCCATATTATATATTTTTTCACAGAAATAAAGACATGTCTCTTGTTTTACTTCATGTCACCATCGCAAGTGTCCCAATGCATATCAGGTTTATTTGGCATTCACATTGATTTTCAGTTAAATTGGAAAACAGATAGTTAGTGTAGTATCTAATGTGGACTTCCTCACCCATTACGCAAAACTTGAAAGCCTTGCAACAAATATACTATACATTGGTAAACCCACATTTTATTTATGGGCATATTTTTTGGGGAGCTACATGCTCTGCCTCACTTAAACCATTGGATGTAACCAAAAAAAAAAAAAAAAAAAAAAAAAAAAAAAAAAAAAAAAAATATATATATATATATATATATATATATATATATATATATATATATATATATATATATATATATATATATATATATATATATATATATTCGTAGTATCTTGAGTCTCAGAAGAAATTGTTACACACAAGAAGGCTTCCTAAATCTCAAATTTTAAAAGTCAAAGAATTCAACACTTACTTCTGTGCACTGTTTATATTTAAAGGCCTAAACTCCCAAAGCAATGGCACTTTTTTATCATAGAACTAACGTCATATATCCCTTAAGAGGCAAGGATATGCTGGTCCATCCCTGCAGTTTGATCAGTCCAAATCATGCATGTTGTATCATGACACTACTCTCTGAAATGCCCTTCCTGAAAATGTACGTAGTTATGGTACTTTGTCCTCGATTAAACGCTCATGAAGTGTTATTCATTATCTCAGTACATCTTATAATTAACTTTATTTAATTTGTATTATATTTTTTCTACTAGATGCTCTTGTGTCCTTGTATACCCTCCAGTACTGCAGTTGATGTGTTTGTATGTATATGTGTGTATGTGTATGCATGTGTGTGTATATATATGTATATATGTATACGAGTATGTATATAGATATGTGTATATATGTATATTTATGTTTTCTTTTGTGTGTACACATGCATATGTATGTATGTGTAAATATATGTACGTGTGTTGTATATGTATATATGTATATAATGTATGTATATATATATAATCTAATTTTCCTAAATCGTTCACAGAAACGAACTCAGCCAACAATAAACGCCCAGTAATAGCATATGAAATTCATCAAAGTTTTATCGAAACGCAAAACCTTACGTTTCGTACCGACCCTCTTTTGCTTCTCTTTGTAAACGATGCGCCAGAAGAGGGATGAAAGAAAGAAAGAAAGAACAACAACAACAAAAAACGGTAATTAAAGTTGTCTCTCTATCATTAAATTACAAAAAAAAAAAAAAAAAAAATGCATATTGAACATCTGAAATTAGATATCGGATTTTCCTCCCAACGCCTTCCATAATAAACATTGCAGAAGGTGAAATTAAGTTGGCTTTGCTCTCCTCCATCTTTCAGGGAATTTGTCAATTCTTCAGTAATTACTGCGAAAGTATTTAATTGATGCGATTTGATTTGACAGATTTCTCGGTGTGATTTCGTTGGAATAATGGCAATTATGTTGAAGATGGGAATTTCAATGGTATTATGATGGTAATGGGAATGGTGATGAAGACGATTAATAACGATAACAAGTACAGAAATGAAGGAAATAATGGTAACAATAAAATTAGTATTAATGATGATAATGATAACAATAGCATAACAATAAAGATGATGATAATGATAATGGAAATAATAAAAAAAGCAATAATAATAATAATAATGATAATAATAACAATAATAATAACAATAATTATAGCAATATAATAACAACAATAATAACAATAATAATGATAACAATAGCAAGATAACAACATCAATAATAATGATAGAGCTAATAAGAACAGTGATAATAGTAAGGATACTAATGATAATGAAAACAATAACCATCACTTTAACATCACCGCCATCACTCGCTTCAAAATCCATGTTTTTGCAGGCTAATGAAAGCGCCAAGCCAGCGATATCTCTCTTATATTCAAAATGAAATCCGACAATAATCCGCACGCAGTCAGGAAGCCTATCTCCGCCCCCGTAAACCTATTTGTGTTGGAAAAACCCGTTGTAATCTGGCCGAGGTCGGGGCGACAGGCGCTGGAGAGAACATTCGCGCTAATGAAAATGGGAAGGAGAGCTATAAAGGGACTCTCCGTTTTCTATGCAGCCCGCCATTTTTTTTCTTTTTTGTGTGCTTTTCTTTGCCATTGTATCATTTGACTTTCGACTCTAACGCTTTTTTTTTTACTGTTTATTTGATTTTGATTTTATTTTTGGAGATGTTATTCTTGTGCGAAAGGGAAAATGACTTTGAGCATTGCTTATATTACGTATATTACTCGCTTATTATATATGCACTCCCTCTACTCCGAAAGTGGAGAATGACGAGGGAATGAGAATAAGAGAATAGAGAATAAGCATACCATGTAATAAAAGGGAGAATGCACTGAGACTAAAGAACAAACGATGACAAATAAGCGTATTAGTAACATTATTCAATCATTTCACCCTATCTAAAAAAAAAAAAATCGTCAAACTCCTCGAAGTGAAAAAAATAAAACATCAATAAAAAATTACCGAGATTTGTGTAAAAATACCGATACCCCGCCATGACCTCCGCTGAATAGATGACCTTATTTCCGAAGCGAAGGATGGCTCCCTAAACATTGCGCAAGTCGATTCTCTCTTGTTTTATGCGAAGGGATCGCGATTTTCATTTTTCTGAAGTAATATCTGATTCGCAATATCTTTCTCTTCTTCTTTTTTATCACGCATATTTATGATGTTTCATTCTTGTTTTCCTTTACGTTGGGAATGTATACTGAATTATGAAGGAAAGTGGGAGGAAAGCAGGGGAAGTGAAAGAGAAAAAAAAGGAGATACAAAGAAAGAGAGAGAGGGGGGAACTAAATATATATAGAGAAGGGGGTATATATATGTATGTATATATATATATATATATATATATATATATATATATATATATATATACATATATATGTATATATATACATATTTATATATATATATATATATCTGTATACTCTATGTATTTATATATATACATATATATATATATATATATATATATATATATATATATATATATATATATATATATAGAAAGAGAGAGAGAGAGAGAGAGAGAGAGAGAGAGAGAGAGAGAGAGAAAGAGAAAGAG
The DNA here is from genome assembly GCF_042767895.1 of Penaeus vannamei. NCBI lineage: Eukaryota > Metazoa > Arthropoda > Malacostraca > Decapoda > Penaeidae > Penaeus > Penaeus vannamei. Next base: position 12,361,418 of record NC_091568.1, read on the forward strand.
AGAGAGAAATAAAGAGCGAGAGAGATAGAAAGAAAGAGAGAGAGAAATGAAGAGAGGGAGAGAGAGAGAGAGAGCGAAAGAGGGAGAGAGAGAGAGAGAGAGAACAGAGAGAGAGAGAGAGAGAGAGAGAGAGAGATTGAGAGAGAGAGAGAGAGAGAGAGAGAGAGAGAGAGAGAGAGAGAGAGAGAGAGAGAGAGAGAGAGAGAGAAGAACATCTATCTATTTACCTATACACACACACACAGTTTAGATTAGCTGATTAGAGGTGATAATTTTTTTGAGGTTGTGTGTGTGTGTGTGTGTGGGGGGGGGTTAGGGGTGGGAGGTTGTGTATTTTTTATGGTTCGTTTTTTCATTGCTGTTGTTATTATTATTTTTATTCTTTGATATCATTGTTATAAATATATACTCAACAGATAGACAGACAGATATGCATTTAATTATGTGTATATGCATGTCCGTATGTATGAAAATTAATTGGGCCGGTTTCGAATATATCTCCGTCAGGAATACAAGTCAAATATATCAGACAAAAATATATTCGAAACCGGCCAAATACATCTCTCGTACTTATTCATTCTCATTCATTCCTTTTCCACATTGGACTCACCGGAGTATTAGGTCTCTGAGATACCTGTAAATGCGTCTCGGAAGGTATCAACACCTTTTTTCAATAGTATTATAAATAGTATCATAAATTAGTATCATAAATGCATAATGGTATTCATCAAACTTTAAGATGACTACTAACAATAAATCGTCACTATACAAGCGAAAAAAACTAACAGGATTCAAACGGAGATAAAAGTGCATAATGATACTTTAATCTTCTAAAAAGTGATTATTGACAACGAATCCTCACTGTCTTCGAGAATGTGATTCAGAAAAAAAATATTAAAAGTGCATAATGATACTTACCAATCTTCTAAAAGATTATTATTAATAACGAATCCTCACTGTCTTCGAAAATATGAGCAGAATCCAGAAATAAAGATTTTTTAAGTGCATAATGACACTTACCAATCTCCTAACGAATGCTCACAGCTTTTGAAAATATGATTCAGAAAAGAAAATATCATAAGTGCATAATAACACTGTTCA
>NC_091568.1:12367650-12375150 GCF_042767895.1 Penaeus vannamei
GAGAGAGAAAAAAAAGAGAGAGAAAGAACGAGAGAGAGAGAGAGAGAGAGAGAGAGAGAGAGAGAGAGAGAGAGAGAAAGCGAAATTCTTGGTACTTTGTGCCCACGCTCATGTGTTTTTCGAGTGGCGCTTGTTCTCTCTGTACATGTGTGTGTGCGTTTACAAGTACAATTAAAGAATTAGGGTTTGAAAAAATGCTTAGGTTTAATTAAGATATTTAAATTCTTTTATTCTCCGTGTTCTTTTTACCTCTCTTCCTCTCTCTGTTTCTCTCCAATCTCCGTCCCTCTCTTCAACCCTTCCTTTCTTCTATTTTCTCTTCCTACGCACTTTTTCCTTCTCTTTTTTTCCATCCTTCCTACTCCACCCTTTCTCTCTTTCTCTTTCCCTGTTCTTTTTGCTTCTTCCTTCTGTTTCTTCTCCTTCCTTCCTCCTTCCCTTTCATGCCCTTCTCCTTTCCATCTTGTCCTACTCCTCTCCTTCCTCTTCCATCCTCCCATTTTTTTCTGCCCCCCCCCTCTATTAACACCTTATTTCTTGTTTTTTCCCTATATCTCCATCTCCCTCCCTCCCTTTCCCCTCTCTCTTTTTCTATCCCCCCTCCGCCCCCCCCTCTTTCTCTTCTCCTCCTCCCCATCTCCTTTCCCTCCCTCATCTCCCATTCTCTCATCTCTCTGTTTCCCCCTCCCACTCCTCCTCCACCAACACCCTTTCTCGGCCCTTTCCCCTCTCTCCTTCCACCCGCCTCTTCCCCCTTTTCTCAGTCCTTTCTCGCTCCTCGCAACAACAACCTCCCCCTCCTTATCCCCTCCCCCTCCCCCCTCCCCTTCCATCACCATTGATCACCTTCTATCCGCCTCAACACGCCATTGGAAGCGACGAGGAACAATGTTAATTACTCTGTCACTCGGATTATGTGTTATGAATAGCACGGAAGTAGATAAAAAAGTCTAGGATTTATTCAGTGACAGGTGTGGGCGAGTTGTAAGTACTCCTAGACAGCTGTAGGAGGGAACAAATGGGAGGAAGATAATGTTATATTACGTTATCAATTAGGCGCGGTAAAGAATTTCCGGAAAGGAGGAACGGGTTGGCTACCAAGACGACAACAGTAGTCGGAGCAAATTGTGTTTAAGCTGGGTGTCAGAGGGCCTTAATACGTAGTGCCGGAGCCAAAAGAAAGTGACTGAGATGCTGAGAGCCTTCTTGAAAAACCTCTTTGATACAACATCAGAGTCTGAGCGTGTGCATCTCGGTAGCCTAACAAGCAGCGGGAAAGGTATGAATGAGAACGAACATCTTCAAAATTCAAGAGATGTATTTTAACCGGTTTCGATTATATCATCTATTTCTGACGAAGATATAATCGAAACCGGTTGTATTGTGAAGATATTCGCTCTCATTTATACCATTCCACATTTGTCAACATGAATACGGTACAAGCAGCTTCCGAGTGCGTGAAGCTGCTTGAAGTGTAACAAGGCCGAGGAAAGCCAACTAACATGGGGTTCGTATTTTTAGCAATGAAAATATTCACTCCAGCACATTCGCTGTTCGTAAGGAGTAATGGAAGGCTCTTCAAGCAAGCCAGGGAACGGGGAATAACCGTATGTTTCTATTATTGGATGCTAGTTGCGAAGGAGATGAGACCCGTCCAGACGAGCACGAGACGCCCTCACGACGCCCAGGAGCGCGCCGTCAGCCCCCTGCGCCGGGCCCTCGCTCCCTCCGTCGTCACCCCTCCTGGCTCCAGCATCTCCTAACCCCGAGCTGTGGCGCCTCCCCGTGGACCTGGGCCTTCCTCGGGGGAACAAACTTTGGGTTCTGTCCCCTGCCTCCTTGGGACACTATCTTCCTGCCATCGTCATTACTCAGCGTGCCTATCTCCACCATCTCTAGCGCTGGGTCGAGATCAGTACCAGTGGCATGTCTGTCGCTGCACCTGGGGCCACAACTGCCACAGTGCCTTTACTTGCTGGTGACACACTTGGTGCCTTGGCTAATGCAGTCCCTACTGTCGCATGAGGCCATAGTCACCGCAGTCTTAAGTACCACACCAAACATCATTTATACAAAAAAAAAAAAAAGGGTACCAAGGAAAAGCGCAACAGAATGAGATAAAGTGAGAAACATCTGTTCAGGGTGTCTGTTGCAGTCAGTATACCATTTGTTGACATTTCAATTGAACAGCCATTTCGTTTGTGACTGACTTTTATATTCAACACTTTGACAGCATTATCAGAAATGGAAATACTTAGTATAATCCTGACAACTTCATTTCAAGATCTCTGTGTACGGAAAAAATAATTTTCAATATTTCCCAGATGCGGCTTTGGGTAATCAACTTTGTTATAAACTAATACAATTTCTCTTATTTCCTATAATATCATCGGTATACCCCTGCACCTTTAACCACCTTAGTCACGATTTTTATATTTTTTTCCAAACAAGGCTTACAAACTACAGAACATTTATGCAACATCCTTCATCACACTGCATTCTAACCTTAATTTCCGGTGTTTTAGCTTTTTCTTGCTAATACCAAACCTGGGTAAAGATTCATAACAGACCTGCAACTTAGGCTTTGGGAATCCCCTGGCGAGCCTCTTTATTATTCTTTTTATTTTCATTATGATCATTTTTATTTATTTGGTATTAAGTAAATACCAAAGTAAAACAAAGTAGAAAAATACAAACCCCTGAGCCAAGAATCGTATTTTAAATGAAAAGAGAAAGAGGGAGAGAGAGAGAAAGAGAGAGAGAGAGAGAGAGAAACACTAGGCAAGGTTCGATCACAGAAGACTCGAAACAGCGTTGCCCGAACGACCGAATGAACCCCATCCTAAACGCACAAATCAATCCAAAGATGGCCGTATAACCCCCCCCCCCCACTCCCCCTTCCAATCCCCGTCTAAACATCGCCCCTTCCCAATCAACGCATTTCTAACTCAAACGATTCATCAAGGACGATATTCTTTACACTTAACGATGTGGGGTTTTTACCTTTGGATGCATGGAAGTGAGGAACGGAAAGGTCGAAGGGCTGACGATTTTTTGCGGTTGGAACACAGTTACTGTACTTCACTGAACTGAGTGTTATTCCTGTCATTATAACAAAATTCCCCTTCAGCAGAATATTGGGAAAGAATTCGGAAAGCAGCATTGTCAACAAACCACCTTTGAAACGAGCATGGAGTGACAACAGAACTGCCAACAATGCCGCTAGATGGCTCTGTAAGCGAGACCTATGGGGGAGGCTAGATCAGTAGCAAATGGCGTCTGGTTTGAATATTGTTCAATGAAAATATAACCATTAAAATGATTTTCCATCCTTTTTGAAACTGGAAAAGACCAAAATGATCAACCATATTCACAAAGCATCCGTAACTTTTGTGACGTCATCAAAATAAACCCCATGTTTTTGTTTTATTTTTTTCCCACAAATAGAATCAGACGCCATGACACCTCGAGTAGCTACTGCTCTAGCCTTGCCGTTTTCTTTCTCCGGAGTAGCATTGTCAACGAACTTCACTTCTGAAACAGGCATGGAGTGACAACAGGACTGCCAAATATGCCGGTAGATGGCTCCGCAAGCGAGACCTATGGATGAACAAAGTATTGGAAATGCCATATTATATAGTTTCAGCTCCACCCATTTTTGCCTCCTTCCCACCCACCTTCCTATAGCACCCGGACCCCCCTCCCCTCCACCTGGGGTATTTCACAACCGAGAGAGAGAGAGAGAGAGAGAGAGAGAGAGAGGGGGAGACAGAGAGAGAGAGAGAGAGAGAGAGAGAGAGAGAGAGAGAGAGAGATTGGCGGTCTTCAATTAAATTGCTTAAATATTCATAATAAAAATTATGATATAAAACACATCCCATGTTTAGGGAGAGTATATTCAGTAAATGCATATTTCTCGGCATAATCTAAACGTACCCTGGATTTTTAAGAGAACGACAATGATTGGCTGTGACGTCACGAACGGCATGCAGCATAAACAGTTTATTCAGGGTTATCGCACGAGAAAGGCTAGATCAGTAGCAACTCGAGGAAGTGTCATGGTGTCTGATTCTAATTTTTGGAAAAAAAGCATATGGGGTTTATTTTGTTGGCATCACAAAAGTTACGGGTGCTTTGTGAATATGGTCAATCATTTTGGTCTTTTCACTTTTCAAAATGGATGAAAAATAAAGATTTTAAGGGACACCTCCTCGAATTGCTACTGATATAGCCTTCCCCGTTACCGCGTGGGTAAGTTGTTCGCTTCGCAGGAAGGGAGGGGGTGGGGTGGGTGGGGTGGGTGGGGTGGGGTGACTGAGGCCCATATCCTCAGTCATCATGTAACACGACAACAGTTTATCGTTCTCTTTGCATGACAAGTCCTCTCGAGCGATCAGATTTCGTAAGAACGCGTGGACCCCGATTTTGGTGGAATTTGTGGAATTTTGGTGGAACCTTTTGGAATTTTGGTGGAATTTGTGAGATTTTGGTGGGATTTAGTGGAATTTTGGTGGGATTTAGTGGAATTTTGGTGGATTTGTGGAATTTTGGTGGAACTTTGTGGAATTTTGGTGGAACTTTTTGGAATTTTGGTAGGATTTGTGAGATTTTGGTAGGATTTAGTGGAATTTTGGTGGGATTTAGTGGGATTTTGGTGGAACTTTTTGGAATTTTGTAGGAACTTCGGTGAAATTTTGTTCCGGATGTTATATCCTTCCCGAAGCTTGCGTTAATAATTAATAATTATGAATTTATTTTCCTGAAATTCTTCCCAACTGTTTATTGTGCACGATTAAGTTAATGTTAATATTGCTTGCTAAAAAAGCCATTTAAAGTTGAGAGGTGATATAACGACGTCTATACAACGATGCAGAAAGCCGTACATACGTCGTGACAAACTCTCAGTAGAAATAACTTTAATTTTGTAATATATAGATGGAATTTCCCATAAACCTGAACCCTTTACACATTAGTAGAAGAAATATCCAACCAAGAAATATCCAACCACATTTCTAGACATGGCAGACGAGAAATACAACTGGAGAGAGAGAGAGAGAGAGAGAGAGAGAGAGAGAGAGAGAGAGCGAGAGCGAGAGCGAAAGAAAGAGTCAGAGTGAGTGAGAGTGAGAGTGAGAGGGAGGGAGAGCGAGAGCGAGAGCGTGAGAGAGAGAGAGGGAGAGAGAAAGGGAGAGAAAGAGGGAGAGAGAAAGGGAGAGAAAGAGGGAGAGAGAGAAAGTGAGAGGGAGATGGAGAGAGACAGAGACAGAGACAGAGAAAGAGAAACTGGTATATCTATTTTCACTTCAAGTGCATTAAGGCAATTTTACTTTAGTTTATCCTCGCATGACATATTATCTTCATCCACTAACTGTTGTCTAGAAAAATGTTATACGTGACATTTCAGACTTCAGAATATGTTAAAATGACTTCAGGTGAACTCTTGTTCGTCATACATATTATATCTCATTAAAGAGTGGTTTTCTAGAATAATATGTACCCGCAGTTATTAGAGAAATATATAGTTTTTTTGTATTATATCTCATCAAAGAGTGGTTTTCTAGAATAATACGTACCCGCAGTTATTAGAGAAATATATAGTTTTTTGTACCGAGAAATGGAAGATTAAGGATTACTTGTCCACGACTAACGAAGATTCCTGTGTATTTTGCTTATATTTTATTGAATTTCGGTTGAACATGAGTTAAATAGTTTAATTAATAAGTATTTGCAGTACTCGATTAAATATTTTCTTAATCTTTGATAATCTGATAGTGGTAAAATAATCAAGCAACGAAAAAGTATTTATACTTAATCTTCACTTTTAAGGTTCAATCTCAAATACAAATATTTAAGTCGTCATATTCATGCACTTATTTATACCAATTACTGTATTATTATATCTATAGGTATACTTCAACAAACTTCAAAAAAATTAGATCTCTTAAAAGATTATTTTTTCAGAACTGTGATTTTTTAGAACTGTTATGCATTGTAGACACACAAAATTTATTTAATGTATATTGTATTTCTCTGTAAAATAGTTTGGGAAAATAAAGAGTTAAATGCAAATCATAATTTCCTTCTCCTTCTTTTTTCCTTTTACTGTGTTCTCCCCTCTTCCTCCTCCTACCCTATTCCTACTGTATTTTCTTTCATCCATCTCCGTCTCCTTACAGCCCTTCTTCCTGCTTTTATTAGCTGCTCTCGCTCCTCCCTTCCTCATTTTCCCTATCCCTTTCTTCCTATTTCATCCTTCTCCTCTTCCTCCTCTCCTTAACCCATCCTCTTTCTACTTTCTTCTCCTCCCCCATCCTTCGCTTCCTCTCCCTTTACCTTCCTCTTCTTCTTATCACTCCTCCCCCCCCTCCCTCTTTTCCTCCTCGACCCTTCCTTACCCCATCCTCAGGCCATCTCCTTCTCCCTATCCTCCTCCTCCTTCAAGCCTCAGCCCCCTTTCTTCCCCTCCTTCTTCCTCCCTCTTCCTGCTGAATCCTCGTCCTCGCCCTCCCATCTCTCTCTTCCTCCTCCCTCCGTTTCCTCCTTACCCCCCCTCCTCCCACCTCCTTCTCTTTTCTCCATACCCCCTTCTCCCTCCCTCCCTCCTCTCAACACACCCCTTCTCCTCCCTCCTCTCCCTTCCCTTCTATACACTCCCTTTCTCCCCTCCCTCCCCTCCTCCCCTTCCACACACCCCTCCTCCTTCCCTCCCTCCCTTCTCTCATCCCCTTCCACACCCTCCTCCTCCCTCCCTCCCCACTACCGCAGATGGACCACAAAGCACCCACCCCTCTCCTCCCTACCTCCCTTCCCTCACTCCCTTTACCTCCCTTCCCTCTTCTCCTTCCACACACACCCCACTTTCCTCCCTCCTCTCCTTCCACACACCCCTCCTCCCTCCCTCACTCCCTTCCCTCACCCCCTCCTCCCTCCCTCCCTCACTCCCTTCCCTCACCCCCCACTTCCCTCCTCCCCTTCCCTCTTCTCTTTCCACACACCCCTCCTCCCGCCCTCACTCCCTTCCCTCACCCCCACTTCCCTCTTCTCCTTTCACACACCCCACTTCCCTCACCCCTCCCTTCCCTCCCTCCTCTCCTTCCCTCACTCCCTTCCCTCACCCCCCACTTCGCTCCCCTCCCTCCCTCACTCCCTTCCCTCACCCCCACTTCCCTCCTCTCCTTCCCTCCTCCCTCCCCCTCACTCCCCACCCCCTCCCCCCTTCCCCACTCCCGCAGATGGACCACAAAGGTTGACTTCAATCACGAGAAGGAGCGGCCGAGCGGAGCGAAAATTTATGAAGGCGGATTTATATTCATATTTCGATTTAGCGTTGGCAACCCTGCGAACCTTCACGGCGCGCGGGGAGGTGGTCGTCTTGGTTTGTTTTTTTTTGTTGGTTTTGCTTCTTCTTTTCTTCTTTTTCTTGGTTTTGTTTCTCTTTCTTCTTGTTATTTTGTTTCTTTTGTTTCTTTTTCTTCTTGTTTTTGTTTCTTTTTCTTCTTG
>NC_091568.1:12395150-12402733 GCF_042767895.1 Penaeus vannamei
TGTTATAATGAATTGTAAAGTATATTTAATATAGCGTATTTTCAAGATTATATTTTAGATCAATCATTTATTGTTTTTTCGTATTCTTGGATTATCAGAATTAATTATGTAGGTTTATCTCAAATAGGTTTATTTAAATTGAACTATATTTCACACAAGTTTAATTATTCAATTAATTATTTTATACACCACAAAACATTCAACATTTTATAAAAAGAAAATATACTATGAATGATATCTAGAATTTCTTCTGTAATTCTGAAGTAGATAACACATGTTTTCCACTTAACACCGGATTATCGCAAATTACATTAAACACCAATAACGTTATAACACCATCACTTATTTCCTTTATATTCCACTCATACCCTAACGCATGAATAAACACATATACATCACCAGAATACTTAGAAGTAGCACCAAGGTTCCAGATGTAAGAACTATTTTCAAAGTTAGTCCACCGCTTACACGTGTACCTGGGAGTGAAGTAAGCAATGGCCGCTCAGACGAGACTCACGTTTTCTGTCCACGTCGCCCCTCAGGTAGACTGCTGCGCCCCCCCGCTTCGGAACCTCGGATTCGCGAATCCTTATGCTCGACACACAATAGTGTTCGAACGCACTTTTTGTAATAATTTTACTACGCACAAGGTGTGAATTTGGAGAGATTGTAATAGTATATATATATATATATATATATATATATATATATATATATATATATATATATATTGACAGCATATAGTTCTTAGTTCACTTTTCTTTTCAAATGTTTCAAAGTAGATCCTGTATACTCTAAGCATTATAGGATATGTCTATTTAGATAAATCATTTGGTTTATTTACCCATGTGCTGTTTCTTCAGAACGTGTATAGGTCAATGTTCATGTAAACAATGATGCAAAGTGGTAGTATTATTGGATACATTAAACCGTGACGTTTCGATCCAGTCCTTACTCCTCTTCAGTTGGTGAAGTTGAAGTTGATCAAGTCGTATGTGTCAGAAAAATTGTCTTGCTATTGATTCGTCCCTTAATCAGCATATCTTGAGGTGAATCTTCAGGAAATATGTTCGATGTTTGTCATTAAAACATATATTAAAGATAGAGTATAAGATGACAGATGAAAATGCTCTGCCTATGCCCGGTACAAACAAAAGAAGTAAATTTAGATAAAGTTGTTTTGTTCGTGCTCGGTTTTTATCAGTTTTTTCCCTCGTATATTAATCACAAAAGCATCAATCCTTCCATGAAAAAATATAGATAAGATAAAATAACCCAAAACATTGGAAACTCGTTGAATATCAACTGTTGCCGATGTAATTTCCTGTTTTCACAGGAATCAGCAAATAATCTCTCCAAACACATATCTTAAAATGACTGAAGCAGGGGTGTCAAATAATACTCATATGTGCGGACCGGTTACATTTGCTATTTCAATCTTAGTCAGCCGTTTCACATGACCAATTAAACCAGGCCTTCGTATTTTAAGATTACTTCATTCAAAGCTATTCTTCTATTTTTGTGTTATCGTAATGAACGAAATAGCCCAAGGGAGTCATACTCATGGTCTTCTGGCTAATTGTGTCCCCTGGGATGGCCATAAGTGGTCCACGGTGTAACATGAATTATTAGCCTGTGAACTCATGACCGCCATGAAGGAAAATAATGTCATACAATGTGTTACCATTAGTATCACCCTCTAAAATCTGACAAGGAAAATAAACTTTACGTTCAAGTACATAATACCAGTTTTAGTAACAAGGGAAGCCAGGTAGAAACCTTTGTTGGCCCTCTAGATGGTCGCTGAAGGGAAATTTGGCCCGCGAAGGGTTTTGAGTTTGAGATCCCTGGCATACAGGACCTGAATAACAATTGAAAGTTTGTATATATCAATCTACAACAGGCTGAAGGGTCGACCACTCACGTCGGAGGTCATATCGCTGACATGTCACAGAAATATTGTGGATGATGATTCCTTGACAAAACAAGTCATTGGGTTGTTTTCGGTCTCTTTGTGACATGTAGTCCTAGGTGATATGGTCATCGACGCACCTTAAAGGGCATATGTGAAGTAATTATCGTGCATTGTTTTTTCTTTGCATATTGTTCAATAATGTATGCTTCGACTATTCGGGCAAAAAAAAAAAAAAATTGGAGACCGTCTGCTATCCCCAAAAATCCCATAGCAACGCCCTTAGAAATGAAGATGCAAAACCCGGCGCTCTTCGGCAATCCCCGGTTGTGACGTCATTTCCAGAACCAGGGAGAATCTTGTTGAATAGCGTGATACACACAGTGCACCGCGAAGCAAGGATATCATGGAATTGTCCCAGTTTCAAGCTATTAAAGTTTGTAACAAAGGATGCCATGGCGTTGTGTAGAAATTTATTGTTCCCATTCATATCACCAGCTATTTGAATGGCCTATAGGCCGCAACATAGCAAGGAAGTGAACACGTTTTGTGCATGCCAAGCGGAGCGACTTTCAGCCTGTGCCAACCAACATACTTTGCCTGAAACACTTCGAGCCCGATTGCTTTGCGAACAGAATGGCTTACGACATGGGATTTGCAAAATGGTAGGCCATTTCCAATTTATATTTGTCATGATCACAACAGCGCAAAACAAACTGAAAGAGCACTTTTGTTTGGCGTCGTAGCAAACATTCGTTGCGTAGGTACGACACAGTGTGCCGAGTGCATTGCAAGTGTGCATGTATTACTACACAGAGATAGGGTTGGTACACCCCAAAAATCACAACACAAATAAATACCGATGCCCCTCCACTCGTGAATGGATGTTGGCCTGCGTCACGGGTGCAGACAGGAGATAGCTCAGCCTGCAGAAATTTTGTAGCATATAAAACGGGATCACACGTTCGCCTATAAAAAATAATTTAGAAAATTACACATTCAATCTCTTCGGGTCACGGCGCCACTCCATGTATGGCTGGTTTGGCACTACTTCCATGACATCCGCACCGTCGGGCTCGTGCATGTATGGTCCAACAACCATCAACCCTTGATATTCCTCTTCTTCTTTCAACTCTTCGAAGACATAGGCACCCTCTGAAGAAGTACCAATGTTCTCGTTGGAATAATCCAATGAAATACAGATTTCACTACTGCTGTAGTCTTGTTGTGAGTCCGCCATGTACAATGTATTGAATGCAGAGAATGCTGTGATCGTGTTCTGGAGTTGACGTCACACATCCGGGTTCCGGATTTTCGCGGGAAAATATAACTTGATCAGAAAATCAATTTTAGGGAATTATTTTCATATTTCTTCTTTACTCATAGAGCTAATTCTCCCTTTTTAAAATTTTCAGTTGTTACTTCACATATTAAGGGTCAATGGATAGCAAAAGCGGTGTTACCTTGATCAAATTTTTGGATTCTATTGAACTTTCTCTTTTGATGGCGTATTGCGATCAAAGATACGTTACAGATTTTGATTCGTTTAAATTATATCTGGTTTAAATGGTGGAAATCCTTATAGGCCTAACGGGAAACTCCGCTAAGGAATGGTCAGATTTTAAAATATCTTGCATATAGATAGAAAGGAAAAGAAGAAGAAAAAAAGAATCTGCATAAAATAGATTGAGATTGTTCGTGCTCGGTATTTATCAGTTTTTTCCCTCGTATATTAATCACAAAAGCATCAATCCTTCCATGAAAAAATATAGATAAGATAAAATAACCCAAAACATTGAAAACTCGTTGAATATCAACTGTTGCCGATGTAATTTCCTGTTTTCACAGGAATCAGCAAATAATCTCTCCAAACACATATCTGAAAATGACTGAAGCAGGGGTGTCAAATAATACTCATATGTGCGGCCTGGTTACATTTGCTATTTCAATCTTACAGTCAGCCGTTTCACATGGCCAATTAAGCCAGGCCTTTGTATTTTAAGATTACTTCCATTCAAAGCTTTTCTTCTATTTTTGTGTTTGCGTAATGAATGAAATAGCCCAAGGGAGTCATACTCATGGTCTTCTGGCTAATTGTGTCCCCTGGGATGGCCATAAGTGGTCCACGGTGTGACATGAATTATTAGCCTGTGAACTTATGACCGCCATGAAGGAAAATAATGTCATATACAATGTGTTACCATTAGTATCACCCTCTAAAATCTGAGAAGGAAAATAAACTTTATGTACAAGTACATAATACCAGTTTTAGTAACAAGGGAAGCAGATGTGAGCCTTTATTGGCCCTCGAGATGGTCGCTGAAGGGAAAATTGGCCCGCAAAGGGTTTTGAGTTTGAGATCCCTGGCGTAGAGTATACAGGACCTGAATAACTGGCAACAAGTCAACGACCGCCTGTGGATGATGATTCCTTGACAAAACAAGTCATTGGGTTGTTTTCGGTCTCTTTGTGACATGTAGTCCTAGGTGATATGGTCATCGACGCATCTTAAAGGGCATATGTGAAGTAATTATCGTGCATTGTTTTTTCTTTGCATATTGTTCAATAATGTATGCTTGGCCTATTCGTGCAAAAAAATTTGGAGACCCTCTGGTATCCCCAAAAATCCCATAGCAACGCCCTTAGAAATGAAGATGCAAAACCCGGCGCTCTTCGGCAATCCCCGGTTGTGACGTCATTTCCAGAACCAGGAAGAATCTTGCTGAATAGCGTGATACACACAGTGCACTCGCGAGTCAAGGATATCATGGAATTGTCCCAGTTTCAAGCTATTAAAGTTTGTAACAAAGGATGCCACGGCGTTGTGTAGAAATTCATTGTTCCCATTCATGTCACCAGCTATTTGAATGGCCTAAAGGCAACGACATAGCAAGTGAACACGTTTTGTGCATGCCAAGCGGAGCGACTTTCAGCCTGTGCCAACCAACATACTTTGCCTGAACACTTCGAGCCCGATTGCTTTGCGAACAGAATGGCTTACGACATGGGATTTGCAAAATGGTAGACCATTTCCAATTTATATTTGTCATGATCACAACAGCGCAAAGCAAACTCTGAAAGAGCGCTTTTGCTTGGCGGCATAGCAAACATTCATTGCATAGGTAAGACACAGTGTGCCGAGTGCATTGCAAGTGTGCATGTATTACTACACAGAGATAGGGTTGGTACACCCCAAAAATCACAACACAAATAAATACCGATGCCCCTCCACTCGCGAATAGATGTAGGCCTGCGCCACGGGTGCAGACAGGAGATCGCTCAGCCTGCAGAAATTTTGTAGCATATAAAACGGGATCACACGTTCGTCAATAAAAAATAATTTAGAAAATTACACATTCAATCTCTTCGGGTCACGGCGCCACTCCATGTCTGACTGGTTTGGCACTACTTCCACGACATCCGCACCGTCGGGCTCGTGCATGTACGGTCCAACAACCATCAACCCTTGAAATTCCTCTTCTTCCAACTCTTCGAAGACATAGGCACCCTCTGAAGAAGTATCAATGTTCTCGTCGGAATAATCCAATGAAATACTGATTTCACTGCCGCTGTAGTCTTGTGAGTCCGCCATGTACAATGTATTGAATGCAGAGAATGTTGTGATCGTGTTCTGGAGTTGACGTCACACATCCGGGTTCCGGATTTTCGCGGGAAAATGTAACCTGATCAGAAAATCAATTTTAGGGAATTATTTTCATATTTCTTCTTTTCTCATATTAGAGAGATGGTTTGCGAGCTAATTCTCCCTTTTTAAAATTTTCAGTTGTTACTTCACATATTAAGGGTCAATGGATAGCAAAAGCGGTGTTACCTTGATCAAATTTTTGGATTCTATTGAACTTTCTCTTTTGATGGCGTATTGCGATCAAAGATACGTTACAGATTTTGATTCGTTTAAATTATATCTGGTTTAAATGGTGGAAATCCTTATAGGCCTAACGGGAAACTCCGCTAAGGAATGGTCAGATTTTAAAATATCTTGCATATAGATAGAAAGGAAAAGAAGAAGAAAAAAAGAATCTGCATAAAATAGATTGAGAGAAAAAGAAGAAAAACAAACAAACAAACAAATAACCAATATATACTCTCTCTCTCTCTCTCTCTCTCTCTCTCTCTCTCTCTCTCTCTCTCTCTCTCTCTCTCTCTATATATATATATATATATATATATATATATATATATATATATATATATGCACACACACACACACATATACATACATACATACAAACAAGTAGATTTCAGCTCTTTGAATCTACACAGTTTTTATTTAGTTATTATTCCCTTGTGTCCCTCTCGCCCGGAAGCTGCCAGCCCGAACCGCAATATCAACAGAAGACATCTGTTCCCACGAAGTTTCTCCAGAATGTTGTTCAAACTGCTAAACTCCCCGGCACTTGTGTATTCGCTGCGTCGCGTTCATTTGATAGTCGGACTGACCTATCCGAGAAGGTCATATGATGTAATGGATTTAGCTGCATACAGTAGAAGTCTAGTTTATTTATTTTTTCTTCAATAAAACATTGCAGTGAAGTTGGTCCGATTTTCAAGCACAGTATGTGGGAGTGTTGGGGTTATGGCGTGCTTGTTGCGAGTGTCTGGAGTGACTGGAGCTGTACGGCTTATTGTGTTTAATTTCTTCATGAGTTGCACTAGTTTCTAATCAGTCTTGTGTATCTCAACAGTTGCGACAAACTTTCAAATCTGGGGAATTTCTCAGCTAGTTTTGGTGAGATTGTTCTGCGCGTATTTGCGTCTGTCCTCTGAATGTACTCTGCATATGCGATCTCATCTACAATATATCTCATCTACGTATATGTATGTGTGTGTGTGTGTGTGTGTGTGTGTGTGTGTGTGTGTGTGTGTGTGTGTGTGTGTGTGTGTGTTTGGACGCGAGCACATGCGTGTTAACCTTTATTGCACACACACACACACACACACACACACACACACACACACACACACACACACACACACACACACACACACACATATATATATATATATATATATATATATATATATATATATATATTCATACTATCCATCTGTCTTCTAATATTTACAGTATATAAGTATCGATCTGCACATATTTATTCGTCCGCATTAATGAATGTTGCAGAGGCAGCGTCGCCCACATGCGCTGCAGAGAGACAACCGCGTCTCTTCATTAATTAGACATGCAGAGAGCAGCGCCCGAGCAGACCCTCCCGCCCAGCCCATAAGTCTCACCGTTAACTAACACATGTAGTTAAGTGCATTCCCCTGGCTACCGCCGCTGCCATTCCGCGAAGCGTAATAACCGGCGTTATGGCTTAGCTCCTTGTCATATTGCCGTGGATATTTTACCCGCGAGAGTCGTTGCGGCCAAACTGATTCTCCGGCTTCTCTCGACGGTTCTAAGGCGAAGAGAGGGTTTCGGGGACCGCCGACTGCTGCTTGTCGAGGCGCGTTGCGGGGGTGACCGGCGTGGAGGGTATTTCGTGATCGGAAGTGAGTTGGATTTGTGTTCCTAGCTATCGTGTATTAAATTCATTATATGCCTTTAAAGAGTAATAGTACAATATAGTACACCTAATTATTTAAAGATACTCATTAATCTATGCTTTTCCAATATGGAGTTCTGATCACAAGCCAGTAATTGATTGGC
>NC_091568.1:12403233-12405733 GCF_042767895.1 Penaeus vannamei
AAAGCAAAGACCTCGCCCCTTCCACAGAAGTCTTTTGGGACCTTTAAAACCCTTTTCATTGTTCTTTCAGGGTTCACAGAGCAAAAGCTACGGTCAGAGCATGCGCTTCACCTCGCGGTCCCAGACGGCGCAGTCGGTGCTCTCCACCAACCACTCGCTGCTGGCTGCGCCGCCCCCGTCTACGGTGAGCCAGCAGGTGAACGGGGACTCGCTCACGGTCACCACCCCGAGCGTGGACGAGACATCCATAACCTAGGGACGGCGCGAGGTGCTGCTCTAACTGGAGACGCACTTCGCGGTGGGGTCGGCGACCGCCCGAAGACCTCGATTCGTCTAGCGGCGGCGGCGGCGGCAACGGCGGCTCGTCAGCAGCAGGAGGAGGAGGAGCCTTCCACGCCCCCCCACCACAGCGACGACGAGAGCGCGGTAGGTGACTCGTTCGACGGCTCGGATTCGTTCGTCGGAGACTCGCTGAGCTGCGGCTCCTCGCTCGTGACGACGACGTGCGAGATGGGGAGCTGCGGCGCCTCCCTCGGGGAGACCCTGAGCGTGGTGGAGGAGTGCGAGGTCGAGGAGGACCCCTCGCCGGAGGAGGAGCAGGAGGAGGAGGACGAGGAGAGGGACGTCAGCCTCACAGACCCGGACACTTCGCCCGAAGCCAGCGCGCTCATGAACGCCAGCTCGACCCCCGCGGACGAGTCCACCTACCTGTAACAAAAGTTCCCCGAGTGGCACGCCCACCGGCGGCCTGCGCGGCGGGGGCGGGGCAGGGCGGCCCTCCGCCCCTCCCCCCTCCCGTCGCAGGACTCGCTAGACACTCGGAGGACTTTTCAACCCCACCACGAAATATGTTTCCAGTCAGGCGACACCTCGGTGATCCAGCAGCGATGATCAAGCTTCCCTTGCTCTGCTCAGGAGCATCTACTGCCAACTCCGGTCAGGAAACCTCGTACGAAGTTGACTGGCAGCGGTTCCGCAGGTTCGGCCTCGTCTCGGCGAGGCGAGGCCGAGCGCAGGAGGCCGGCCGGCGCGGAGCGAGCGCCTTCGCCGGCCTCGCTCGCCCTCGAACCTGCGGGAACTTGTGGCCACGCGACGGCCTCCGGGCTGCCGCGACTTCCAGCTGTTCTGTTTCTTAGTTCCCCGTTCTGTGAAAGAGAGATATATACATGTACTTATATCTACTTCTCAATAAATGGTGCTGAGCTACTTTATAACCTGAACTCACTCACGGCCCCGAGTGAAGGAGGAGAGCAGTGAAAGGCGGATGTGACGTCATGTTCCCTTGTGCGAGGTCACGCGAGGTCACACCACCGGCCGCGTGACCTCCAGACGCTCAAAATAATTCCCTACGACTTAAATCTTTGGCTCACGGTAACCCTAGCGCGGCTTGAACTCTCAGACTAACCCCAAAGCCCCTTAGGGTTACACAGCCGGAGAAGATCGCATAATATTTTTCATGATTATGGTTAGCGACAGAGGAGGAGTTCGTGTTTAATCTGTTTCACTGTTTCACTGTTTTTTATTTTATAATATATGGGGAAACTGTTGTGTTCCCCGACGGAGAGATATTTTTGTTATGTGCTCTGTGTTATATCTACTTATAAAACTATATAATAAGATAGAGTGTTGTGCAGTCATGGCCCAGTGCGCGGCTTGTCTGTGCTACAGGAGAGACAGGTGTATATTAAAAAAAAATCAATTATCTTAATTCATTCTCTGTGTCATGTGTTAGAGATGTGAAGAGGAGAAAAATAAAAGTTTAACAAGATTTGATAAATTAGCTACGAGGTTTGCAGAAATCGACAGAAGATATACGCTTCCATCCCTGGTGAATGTTGTTTTTATGAGATTCTAGAGATGTGTAGGTGTGTCTCCCCGCCCATATCCGTGTGATACCTCCCCCCCCCTCCAGCCCGCCCTCGAGCGAGCACGCCCGGGAGGCCGCGGGCGGACCGAGAGACCAGGGGCGCGGATGGAAGTATGCCGGGGGGCGCCGCTGTCATGCCACGCTCATGCCCTCTACGCCTGCATGCCCCCCTCCCCCCTTGACCATGCCTTCTGTGCCTCATGCCACCGCCGTCACCTCCTTCCAGCACCAACCCTCCCGCTCCTACACCCTGGCGCTCGAGTGCCAGTGCCACAGGCCCTCTACAACACGCGTGCCTTCACACATTTCCTCCCCGCGCCCGCATGCTCCCTTCGAGGCCGGCTTCGCCCCGCGCCGCCTCGTGACGACAGGGTAACCATGACCCTCTCCTCGTTGCATTCCACTGCCAGTGACACTGAACACCTCCGCCGTGCTTGCCAAGCGAGACGTCAGTCCCCCAAGTGCTTGCGCCGCGGTCGTCATGACTTCCCTGCTTGCATCCCTCCTCCACCCCCTTCCCCCCCTCCACCGCTCCCCCCAATCACCCATGTCAGTTCCTAACTTTCGACAGGTCACTCCCCAAGCTAAAGTACACACAAGTTCTCTTTGACAAGTTCATTGCCTGTGAAGTCT
>NC_091568.1:12431943-12434443 GCF_042767895.1 Penaeus vannamei
AGAAGGGGTGGAGGGGGGTGAGGGACGGAGGAGCAAGGGTGGGTGGAAGGGGGTGGAGGGGGGAGGGTCGGAGAAAGGGTGGGTGGAAGGGGGTGGAGGGGGACGACGAGGGACGAGAGGAGGGGTGGAGGTGGAAGGGGGTTGAGGGGGGGGAGGGTTAGTGGAGTGTGGGGTTGTGGGTTGGTGGAAGGGGGTGGAGGTGGGATGGTGTGGGGGAAGTGTTGAGAGGGGGATGGGTTACGGGAGTGTGGGGGGGAAGGGAAGTGGAAGGCGGGAAGGGGTTAGGTTAGGGTGGAGGAGGGGTATAAGGGGATGTGGGAAGGGGGGTGAAGTAGGAAGGGGTAGAAGTAATGGATTGTGGGAGAAGGGTGGAGGTTGGTGAGGTAGGTGAGAGGGGGGTGGGTTGGAGGTGAGAGTGGTGGGTGGGTGGGGGTGGAGGTGAGAGAGAGGGGGTGAAGGTGGGAGAGGGGGGTTGGAGGTGAGAGGGGGTGTAGGGGATGGAGGTGAGAGGGGGGGTGTTGGGAATTCAAGAAAGAGTAAAGGGGGGAGGAGGGTTGGGTGGAAGGGGGTGTAGGGGAAATAAGACATAAGACAAGGAAGGGGGGGGGGGAAGGGAGATAAAAGATAAAATAAGATGACGGGGGATTCGGGAAAAGAGGCGCAAGAAAAAAATAGAGACAGACAAGAGATAAGAGAAATAGGAAGAAAAATAAAAGGAAGAAGGAAACAGGTAAAACAGATAAGAAATACGTAATATATTTAAGGAGACAACAGAAACAACGAAGACGAGAAACAGAAAGCGAAAGGAGAGGAGAAGGATATGATGATGATAGGAACGAAGGAGTAAGGAATTAGCAAAGGGTGGAGAAAGAGTTGAGGGGATTAGAAGGAGAGAGGAAAGAGGAATGTAAATTTAGATTTGAAAGGAGGAATGAAATGAGGTAGAGAGAGAGAGGGAAGAAAAAACGAAGATAAATATGGTAAGAGGGTGAAAGGGTTAATGAGAACGAAAGAAGGGAAGTAGACAAGAAAATAATAAAAATAAAAAAGAGAAAATTATAATGCAGAATTAATGAAAATTAAATAGCAAGTAATAATGATAATAGTAGTAACAATAATAATAATAATAAAAAAAGAAAAAAGAAATGATAATATACAGAAAGATGGTAATAATAATAGAAACAAAAACAGACGAATAAAGAATAAAGAATAAAGATACACGTAAAAAAAGGGTAAAAAGGAAAAGAGAATTACCATAAGCAACAAGCCAATAAGGATTAGAAATAGGGAAGGGAATGGAATGGAAACGGGGAGAAAAATATGCAAATTAGTTTCCGTCACGAAAAGGAAAAAGCTGATATCACTTTCGCAAGATTTGAAAAACGAAAAGGAAAAAAATACGAATTTCCTAAAAAAAAAAAAAGAAAAAAAAAAGATTAGAGGGAAATATTTACAAAAAAGTCGAAATCATTTCTAATTTATCATGCTACTTGCGAACAAGATGTCCACAGACAAAATAAACAAAAAAATATTTAATAGAGATAGAGAGAGAAAAAAAAGTAATCTTTAAAACTAACTTTTATTATGCTTGCGTTTCTATCTACATATTTTGTTTGATTTTGTACACATCATTTTGTTCTTTAAATATTAAAATTTATTTTATACAGTCATCTAAATTAAGAATATTGTTATAAGGATATAATCTATGATCTAATCAATAATTTATGATACTTATTCTAGGGGGGGGGAGGTGGAGGGGGATTCAATTAAATGAATACCAACTTCATAATGATGTTAATCAGATATTTAATTAGTGTGATAAGAGATAAGATGAAAATGATAATGATGAAAACTATTATCGTTTATGATGACAAAGGAAAATGAATGGGTTTCCACATTCATCCATTTTTGTAATAATATTTGCCATCATCAATAAAGCAATTATCATTCATATCAGCATGCTATTCAAGCAGAAAAGCAAAACAGGATGGATACAAACAAACCAATATATGATACTACACACAACATCCATATTGAATTCAAAACGAAGCTAATTTGCATGTCATTACAGCAAAAAAACAACACATATCAAGCTTCAAAAACACTCTAAAAAAACAAACTACTACAACCCTCCTAACCACTTTCCCGATTTTCAAACAACCCTTAACAACCACTTAACGCACAGAACAACCATTAAAAATCGCCCGAACACAGGACAACGACCGCGCGACTGGAAACGAAGCCACCCCCCCATTAGAGACAAATAATGCTGTCTTTTATTTCCGTTTACAGGACCAAGAGAGCCTACTTGAGGTCCGAGAGCTGTAACCGGATGTAGGCCTAACTGTCCTTTATAGGCCCATTCAATTGTTACGGAGGGATAGGGGAGGAATAGGCCCATGAGGAGAATGGATAGGCGCGTCACAGTGTAGTTTCATGTGCTGATGTACAGGACAGCACGCATGGATGTGTGTATTCATATATAACTGTACCTGTCTGT
>NC_091568.1:12441943-12444443 GCF_042767895.1 Penaeus vannamei
AGAGAAAGAGAGAGAGTGCCATTCAAGTAAAACGACTTGCACTTAATTTATACCGAGGGCGCAACATGGACCCTTCTAATATATGGCCATTTTCGGAGAAGTTAATACTCGGGCTACACACAGGGTTGCCGGATCGTAAATTTCCATTTTCCGAGACTTTACAAAAAGACTTAATGAATTCAGGTTCAGATTTTGCGACAATCGTGATGCATTCGGGGGTCAGTTCGAGCAGTTAAATGTTACGAAATGTTTGAGAGAGGAAAATAAGGGAAAATGAAGAAGAAAGGTGAAGGAAGATGTAATGTATTATTTTAGAATTCTTATCATTTCTTCTTTCTACTTATCATCGTCATTATCAGTAAAATTACCATCATCATCTTCACTTATGTAATTACAGTTACTACCAACGATACAGTAGTAGCCTTAGTAGCAATAATAGTAGTAGCAGGAGTAGTAGTGATAGTAAAATAAATTGTAGTAGCAGTGGTAGTAGTAGAAGTAGTAGAAGTATTAGTTATAGTAGAAGGAATGGTAGTAGCAGTAGTAGTAGTAGAAGTAGCAGTAGTAGAAGAAATAGTAATAGCAGTAGTAGTAGTAGAGGAAATAATAGTTGCAGTAGCAGTAGAAGTTGTTGTAGTAGTAGAAAAAATAGTAGTAGCAGTAGCAGCAGTAGTAGTAGTAGAAGTAGCAGTAGTAACAAAAGTAGTAGCAGTACCAACATTAGTAGTAGTACTAGTTGTAGAAGTAATAGGAATAGTAATAGAATCAGTAGTAGTACCATTAGTAGTAGTACCAGTAATAATAGCAATAGAAGTAGTAGTACAAGTAGTTGTAGTAGGAGCAGTAACAGTGACAGTAGAAGAAATATTAGATGTTAAAGAAAGAAAAGGAAAAAGAAGAAGAAAAAAATGATAAGAAAACATCAAAAGCCTGGAAATAAGAATGAAAAAACCGGCTCTTTGTACAACGTCTCAGCTCGTTACCTGGGCGGGATCTTTGAGGCGTCTCTGGACAAACAAAAGGAACAAATATTTTAAGGGGCAGTAAACACTATAGAGTCTACTGTTACTAATGGCTACTGGTGCGTTGTTCGTATGCTGTTCTCTTTTTTTTTATTCTTATTTTCAAGATATAAATAACTTGGGGTGTTCTACTTGTTTTTTTTTTTCTCTTTTTCTCGGACAGTTCGCTTCGTCTTAGTAAAGTTCGTCTAAGAAAGTGAGGTTCATTTCGGTTTAGATTTGCCGAAGAAGGTTTGGGTCGGTTTGGTTAGCGTGAGATGGTTCAATTCGCTTCGGTTCACCAAATTATGATCCGTTTGTGTTGTGCCTGGCTTGTCGAAAGCGGTTCAGTTCTGCTCGCCAAAGAAGGGCCAGTTTTGGTTCATTCTTACTCGAAGATGTAGGTTTGCTCCGGTTCAGTTCAGATCTCCTAAGGATCACTTCGCTTTACTTCGCCTCAGTTCGACCAAAAAAAAACAAAAAAACTATAAACTCAATCCCATCAGACGCATCAAAGACAAGATCGAATCAGTTCGGAACGCTTCGAACCTCCTTCCTCCCCCCCCCTCCGTGTTTAATCTCCTCCAAGGACGATCCAGCGGCCGGGCAAAGAGCACTGCAGTCTCGCCCTCCCCCCCACCCCACCCACCCACCCAAAAAAAGGCGGGGAGGGGGGTATTATGCGGCTGGCACGGGCGGGACGTGAGTTATAGACGATAACACCAAGCGGCCATTAACTAAACAAATAGCCGTTTTCCATTCTACACAAGGACGGAGGGAAAAAGGTCGGCCAAAGCGGGAGATTTCGTTCTATTTTTGCCATCGCGTCTCGGGTCTTCTTGGCTGCCTCGTCTGGACTTCCCGGGCTGCGATGGGTCTTTGGTCTTGATGCATTGCGCTGCTGTTTATTTCCTGTCTTTCTCGTATCATAAAAAAGGGGGAATGAAAACAAATACGCCGAGTATCTTGTTGTGAATGTTATGGGCAATCTTGCATTTTTGAAATCACTGCCGTTGTGAATATAGTTGATGTGATTTCGCAGATTTCTTTATCGCTGTTGTCGTCTTGAATATATTATCACTATTATCCTTGCTTTTGTTATTATTGTTTGCTATCGTCATGACAATTGTGTGTCATTTGTTATTACTATTGTTATTATTATTGTTATTATTATGGTAATTATTATTATTATTATTGTTATTATTATTATTATAATCATTATGATCAGTATTATCACTATTATTGGTAAATTATTATGATTATTATCATTAGTATTATTATTATCATTATAATTATTATCATAATTATCATATCATTAATATTATTATTATTATTACTATCATCATTGTTATCATTAAAATAATCATTATCAATATTATTATTATTATTATCATTATTATTATTATTGTTATTACTATTATTATCATTATTATCATTATTATTATTATTATTATTATTATTATGATTATTATTATTATTATTATTATCAGTAGTAGTAG
>NC_091568.1:12456943-12461943 GCF_042767895.1 Penaeus vannamei
TATTCATTGTCTCACAACTCATGACTTTCTTGTTCACGAAGTTGTTCAGGTATCCCGGGACTCACAACTTTGATTAATTTAAACCTAGTTATAACGTGACTTTCTTGTTTACGAAGTTGTTCAGATATCCATGGTTTCATGACTTTCATATGAACAAAGTTGTTCAGCTGTCCATGGCCTCACAGCTCTGAGTCATTTTAGACCTAGTCGTGATAATGGGAATTTCTTGTTTACCAAGTTGTTCAGATATCGATGATTTAAAACTCAAAGACTCAATTGTTTATGAGGTTGCTCTGTCAATTGCAACCTCCTCTGGCCTTTCCAAAATAGCTTATTATAGGCCTGATCGACAGTCAATCAGAAGAGCCCCTTTCATAACTATAAGCGACCAATCACCGTTGACCAGTTAAGATCCCGTCTCTCTTTTTCTCTCTTTCTCTCTATCTCTCTCTCTCTCTTTTAAGGAATGAATTAATTTTATTCACTAAATTATTTACCATTTAAGATCCCGTCTCTCTCTGTCTTTCTTTCTCTCTCTCTTTTAAGGGATAAAATAATCTTATTCACTAAATTACCCGAATTATTCACAGTGAATGTAATGATTAATCAGCAAGGGAATATCCGATAGCGTTTGATATCATCTGTTTTAGCCCTGGACTGCTTTGGCCTCAGCTGATCTCATTAAGCATGGGCATTCGATTAGATTATCTGATCCTCTATAATTAGATTAAGGCGTCTAATCGCATAGGCGTCTGCTTACCCATGCACTTGTTTTTTTTCGTGTTATATGTGAT
Organism: Penaeus vannamei; assembly: GCF_042767895.1. Lineage (NCBI taxonomy): Eukaryota > Metazoa > Arthropoda > Malacostraca > Decapoda > Penaeidae > Penaeus > Penaeus vannamei. The sequence goes on from NC_091568.1 coordinate 12,457,738, forward strand.
CTAACCTTATAAAACATGTGTCTGATGCATTTGTTTATACAGATGATCGTGTGAATCTTAGAATTCGCTGTCTTTAGGGAAAATATCTATATCTATCTATCTATTTTTCTATCTATTTATCTCTCTATCTCTCTACGTATACATAAATAAACACCTACATGCACACACACACACACACACATTTTTTTTATAATGATAATATCTAATGTTTTCTTATGCTGATTATAGTGATATAATAGTAATAATGATAATTATAGTGATAGTAACGGTAATTTTGATAACAATAATGATGATAATGATAATGATAAGAATAGTAATGATAACGATAATGATGACGCTAATGACAATGATGATAATAATTATAATAATAATAATAATAATAATAATAATGATAATAATGATAATAATAATGATAATAATGGTAATAATAATGATAATAATAGTGATAATAATAATGATAATGATAATGATAATAATAATGATAATAATGATGATTATGATGATGATAATGATAATAATAATAATAATAATCAATAATAATAATTATGATAATGATAAATATATATAATAGTAGTAACGATAATGATAATAATAAATATGATGACAATAATAAGGATAGTAATGATTACAGGAGCAATATTAGAAAAGATAATAAGAATGATAATGATAATGATGAGGATGATAATAACAATGATGATAATAATAATGATAATGATAATAACAATAATAATAATGATAATGGTACTACTACTACTACTACTACTACTACTACTACTACTACTACTACTAATAGTAATAATGATAATAATAATAATAACAATAATAATTATAATAATAATAATAACTTTAATGATGAAGATAATAGTAGTAGTATTAGTAACATCAACAACAAAAATACTAATAATGGCATCAATAATGGCTAAGATGACAACAATAATGATAATAACTATGGTGATAAGGATGATGGCAATGACAATAATGATAATGTTAATCATAGTAATGATAATAATGATAATCATAATTAAAATGATAATAATAGTGATTATGACTATGATAATGATACTAATAACAATAGTAAAAATGCTGATAACAATGATACTGATAAAAATTAAAATATTAATAATGATAATGATTATAATGATATCAATATAGAAGAGGATGAGGATGATAATAACGATTATAATAACACTAATAATAACTATAATAATAATAATAACAATGATAACAATAATAATGATAAAAATAACATTAATAACAATGATAATCATAATAATAACGATAAAAATTTTGATAAAAATCTTAATAGCATCAATAGACGAGGATATGCGTATCAGATCTATTTAGAAAATATATCAGAGGAACTTTGAATACGTTTTTTGAATGGAAATGAGCTATTGATTGGTTGATAAGTCTATGCTATAAATATATCATTAGTTTTTTTTTAACTGTCAATTGAGATATGCTATGGATATGACGTGAATGTTGTGTGTTTAGTGTAGATGTTATGGATGTAAATTGGATGTTAAGGATAAGATTCGAATGTTGTGGATATTGTGAATACTGTGGATAATATTGGGAAGTAGAAAAAAAATATTGAGAGTTTAATGTGGATGGTGTGGATGATATATGGATGGCGTGGATCCAATGTGGATGTTGGATATAACGTGTATACGTGTATATAGAGAAATTGGAAAGCGGTTTGATTGCGGGAGAGGTGGGAGGGAGGGAATAGAGGAAACAATAAAAAAACGAAAGAAAAACGAAAGAAAAAAGAAAGACAGAAAGAAAGAAAAACGAGAGAAATAGCCTCAGAAGACAGGGTGACGCTAGACAAAAAAAAAAAACGAAAGAAAAAAGAAAGACAAACAGAAAGAAAAGAAAAGAAAGAAAGAAAGAAAGAAAAAAAACGAGAGAAACATCCTCAGAAGACAACAGGGTGACGCCGAGAAGAGTGACGATTCCTAAGAGTGAGAGCACTGAAGACAAAGAGTGGGGTGAGAGGTGGGCCACGGGTGAAGGTGGGCTTGGCGGTGAGAGGTGGGCTGTGTTGATAAGAAAGGATTACCGACCTGCTGCTTTGGCGATGGTCCCAGTGTGTGCCGTGACGTAGGGGCCGTGGAGGCGGCGTGCTGCAACACACATCTGTTGTATCGCATCAACACTTGCAACACAGCTGTTTTTACCACATCAAACTTGCACAACACAATTGCATGATCATAACAACACTGGCAAGATGGCTCAATGCACTTCTAGGGCTTTTAACAAAGTCAACATTGGCATTATTTAAAATTTTACTTCACGATCTTAAACACATTTCTTGTGACTATAGACTAATATCATACTAGATTGGTATATATTTTAGCAACAACAGTAATTTGCAATACAGTGCTATAACTATTACAACCAATCATGTGCAGCACATTTTATATAACATCACGATCCGCTGTTCAACATATGTATCATATAACTCTTTTTTCGGCAAACATTCCTTTATACAACACCTAAGTACAACATCAACTCCAAGGCATATATCATTACTCTCAACAGAATACATGTGATAAAAACATAATATGCTTTTCTTCCTACTTACACCACACGACACAAATCCTTATGCATTACCCCACCAACACACACTAGTTATCTGCTCAAGTTCCCCGTGACACTTCATTCATTTGCAATGCATGAGTTGCAAATTTCGGACACAACTAAGGCTTGCCAAACGTTTCGGACACTTGCTTCTACACAAAGAGCACTTGTCATATTTTTAAGCAGCATATGACAACATCACTCCATATAGAGAGGGAATATGCTGTCAACACACACACGCAGCTTAGCAAACGCATCACAGTAATAGCATTTACACCGAGTCGCTTAATCTCTAGATCACGCAGCCACACAGTTTAGCTTTAATTTCAGTTTAATCCATGCTTCTCTATCATTCAAAATGTACAAAATGGAAAATACATTAACGAGACTGCGTTGACCCCCGGAAATCTTTGCAATGGGCAGGAACCAAACCAAACCGCAACAAAAAGACACTTTATGCAATATTTCCACACAGTGCAACTAGATTCTACAGACTGGACAACATCGGAAAACTACAAAGATACATACTTATATACGTGCAATTGCTAGATCTAACGTTTTCATTGTGACAACAGATATAGCAACTGATCTTTAAACAGAGGGATTCTATCATAACCCACATATAAATGTAAAAAATAAAATTAAGATAAACTAACCATTTATTAAATAATAAGAGACTGGCAAAAAATATTAGCAAATAAATGCAAAGCTGGACAATTGCAAGCAAATCTCCATGAACAAAAAGGTCAATCTGCATGGAGGTGCCGCAGGGGAGGGTAGGGGGGTAGGGGAGTCCACTGGTTAAGATAATAAAGGAGAGAAACGAGGAAACAGAATAAAAGGGATAAAGAATGATTCAGTAAATAATGAAAGAAAATAAGAAAAGAAATGCAAAATAAAGAAGAGTTAGAACAGGAAATAGGATAGAGGGAGACAGGAACAAATGTAGAAGAGAGACGGAAAGTAGGAAGGAAAGGAGGAAAGAGGGAAGGTGGAGGGAGAAGAGACAGAGAGAGAAGGGAAGAAAAGGCAAGAAAAGGGAGAGAGGGAGAGATATAGAGACGGGCGAAAGAGATACAGATAGATAAATAGATAGGTAGACAGATAGATAGATGGTTAAATGGGTAGATAGATAGATATATATAGAGAATGAAGGCGAAACATTGAAGGAAAGAGAGAGAAAGAGAGAGAGAGAGAGAGAGAGAGAGAGAGAGAGAGAGAGAGAGAGAGAGAGAGAGAGAGAGAGAGAGAGAGAGAGAGAGAGAGAGAGAGAGAGAGAGAGAGAGAGAGAGAGAGAAAGAGAGAGAGAGAGAGAGAGAGAGAAGAGAGAGAGAGAGAGAGAGGGAGGGAGAGAGAGAGAGAGAGAGAGAGAGAGAGAGAGAGAGAGAGAGAGAGAGAAATGATAATGGAGAACAACAAACAAGAATATGAAAAAAAAACATTATTGTTTTTTTTATAATTTCTTTCAAATAATTCCACGCGACATTTCATCACAGCATCAAAAGTTTCATCAAAATGTGCAGGCAAAGACGAAACTTATTCACGCAATAAAATCTGGTAAATAATCCATATTCATATCACTGCTCATCAAATAATAACTAGAATGACCTAAAAAGACAT
>NC_091568.1:12481943-12494443 GCF_042767895.1 Penaeus vannamei
AAGTGAAGGAGGCCGAGAAGAAGAAGATGACGGAGAAGAAGGACACAAATATGAAAATAAGTTGAAAAAGGCGAAGAAGGAAAATAAAGATGAAAAGGAGGTGGTCAAGATGAGAAAAAGGAAGGGAAGTTGGAAGAAAAAGAGGATGAAAAGGGGGAGAAGAAGAAGAAGAGGAAGAAGAAGAAAGAAAAAGAAATAAGAAAAAGTAGATGATGACGATAATGGAAAAAGGAGAAAGAAGAAGAAATAAGAAGATGATGACGATAATAAAAAAAGAAAGAAGAAAGCAAAAAGTAGCAGAATCAGAAAAAAAGAAAAACAAAAGAAAAAAAAATAAGAAAAATAAGATCGCGAAGGAAGATGAAGAAGAGGCAGAGAATTTGAAAAGGAGAGTTCATGGGTTTGGGGGCGTGTCTGACCTGGGAAGATAGGTTTCCAGAAATGAAAAATGGAAGGCCGAAAGAGGAATAAAGTGTAAGGAAATGAGTAACAAAGTTGGAGATATGAACAGGTCGATTTTTTTTTTGTTGATCCATGAGGTGAAGAAAGAGTTATGAGTCGTAAACTCCTATGATATGAAGAAGGAGAAGGAGGAGGAGAAGAAGGAGAAGAAGAAGGAAAAGTAGGAGAAGAAGAAGAAGAAGAAGGAGAAGAAGGAGAAGAAGAAGGAGAATAAGGAGAGGAAAGAGGAAGAATAATGACACTGGAAGGGAGAATAATACGAGAAGAAGAAGGAGAAAAAGATGATGAAGAAAGAGGAGAAGAAGAAGAGGGAAGAGAAAAGAAGAAATAGAATAGAATATTAGAAGAAGTGAGGAGTATATATAAGGAGAAATATAACAGAGGAGGATATAGAAGTAAAAGAAGAATTAGAAGAAGGAGAAAAACAAGGAGGAGGAGGAGAAGAAGAAGAAGAAGAAGAAGAAGAAGAAAGAAGGACATGAAAAAGAAGAAAAATAAGGACAAGGAGAAAAACAAGGAGAAGAAGGAGATGAAGAAGAAAGAGAAGAAGGAGAAGGAAAGGAAGAAGAAGGGCAATGGCATTAATAAGGAGAAGGATGGTCATAATTAAAGCAATAGTAATAATAACGATAATGAGAAAATGTCATCTATGAATCCTGACAAATAATGAATAAAAAATAATCACCTCCTTACCCTCCCTTAAACTCCCTTATCATCCTCCCTCTCCTTCCTTTCGCCCCTCCTCTCATCTCCTTCACTCCCTCCTCTCACCCTCCGTCACCCTCCCTCCCACTCCTTCGGATCCTCCCTCTATCTGGCTCTCCTCTCACTCCTCCCTCCTCTCCTTTCACCCTCCCTCTCACTCCTTCACCTCTCCTCTCTCTCCTCCTTCACCTCCCTCTCCCTCCTTCCACCTTCCTCTCTCTCTCCTTCCTCTGCTCCTCCTTCACGCTCCCTCTCATCTCTCCTTCACCACCCTCCCTCTCTCTCTCCTCTCATTCTCCCTCTCTACCCTCCTTCACGCTCCCTCTCTCTCCCACCCTCCTCTCTCTCACCTTCTCCTCCATCTCCTTACCCTCCCTCTCTCCTCACCTTCTCCTCTCACCCTCCCTTCTCTCTCTTTCCTCCTTCACCTCTCCCTATTCACCTTCTCTCTCCTTCACCTTCCTCTCTCTCCTTCCCTCTCCCTCTCCCTCTTCTTCACCATCTCCTTCACCCTCCTCCTCTCCTTCACTGTCCTCCCTCTCTCTCTTCCCCTCTCCTCCATCTCCCTCTCTCTCCTCTGCCCTCTCTCTCCTTCACCCTCTCTCCTCTCTCTTTCTTCACCCTCTCCCTCTCTCCTTCCTCTCCCTCCCTCTCCTTCACCCTCCCTCTCTCTCCTTCACCCTCCCTCTCTCTCCTCCACCCTCCCTCTCCCTCCTTCACCCTCCCTCTCATCTCCTTCACCCTCCCTCTCTCTATCCCTCCTCACCCTCCCTCTCTCCTTCACCCTCCCTCTCTCTCTCTCCTTTTCCACCCTCCCTCTCTCTCCCTCCACCCTCCCTTCTCTCCTTCACCCTCCCTCTCTTCTTCCCCATCCTTCTCTCCCTCCTTCTCCCTCTCTCTCTCACTCCTTCGCCCTCCCTCTCTCTCCTTCACCCTCACCCTCCTCTCTCTTCCTTCACCCTCTCTCCTTCCATCTCCTTCTCTCTCTCTCCTTCACCCTCCCTCTCTTCTTCTTCACCCTCCCTCTATCTCCTCCACCCTCCCTCTCTCTCCTCCTCCTCCCTCCACCTCCCTCTCTCTCTCTCCTCCTTCACAGCACCCTCCTCCCTTCTCTCTCTTTCTTCATCTCCTCTCCCTCCATCTCCTTCCCTCTCCTCTCTTCTTCACCATCCCTCTCTCTCCCTTCACCCCTCCCTCTCCCTCTCCCTCCTTCACTCCTCTCCCTCTTCTCCCAATCCCTCTCCTTCCACCCTCCCTCTCTCTCTCTTTCTCTCTTTCACCCTCTCTCCCTCTCTCTCCTTCACCCTCCTCTATCCCTCACTCCTTCTTCCACTTTCCCTCTCTCTCTTCACCCTCCTCTCTATCCCTCACCCTCCTCTCTCCCACCTTCACCCTCCCTCTCTCTCTCCTCCACCCCTCCCTCTCTATCCCTCTCCCTCACCCTCTCCCTCTCCTCCTCCTTCACCCTCCCTCTCTCTCCTTCACCCTCCCTCTCTCTCTCCTCCTCCTCCCTCTCTCTCTCCTTCACCCTCCCTCTCTCTTTCCTCACCCCTCCCCCTCTCTCTCTCCCTCACCCTCTCCTCTCTCTCCTTCACCCCTCCCTCTTCTTCTCCTTCTTCTACCCTCCCTCTCTCTCCTCCTCCTTCCTTCACCCTCTCTCCCTCCATCTCCTCCACCTTCCCTCTCTCTCTCTCCTCATCCCTCTCCCCCTCCATCTCCTTACCTCCCTCTCTCTCTCCCCTTTCACCCTCCTCCCTCTCTCCTTTTTACCCTCCCTCTCTCTCTCTCTCTCCTCTGCCCTCCCCTCTCTCCCTTCTCTTCACCCTCTCTCTCTCCTTCATCCACCCCCTCCCTTACCCTCCCTCTCTCTCTCCTCTTCACCCCTCCCTCTCTCTCCTTCACCCTCCCTCTCTATCCCTCACCCTCTCTCCCTCTCTCTCTCCTTCCTCCACCCTCTCCCTCCTTCACCCTCCCTCTCTATCCCTTCCTCACCCTCCCTCTCTCCTTCACCCTCCTCTCTCTCTCTCCTTCACCCTCCCTCTCTCTATCCCTCACCCTCCCTCTCTCCTCTCTCCTCTCCTTCACCCCTCCCTCTCTATCATCCTCACCCTCCCTCTCCCACCTTCACCCTCCTCTCCCTCTCTCTCCTTCCCACCCCTCCCCTCTCTATCCCTCCCTCACCCTCCCCTCTCCTCCCACTCCTCCTCTCTCTCTCTCCTTCTTCACCCTCCCTCTCTCTCTCCTTCACCCTCCCTCTCTCTTCACCTCCCTCTCTATCCCTCACCCTCCCTCTCTCACCCCTCCCCCTCTCTCTCTCTCTCTCCCTTCCACCTCCCTCTCCTCACCCTCCTCTTCTTTCTCTCCTTCATCTTCTCCCTCTCTCTCTCTCTCCTCCTTCATCCTCCTCTCTCCTCATTCCCTCCCTTCTTCTCTCCTTCACCTCCTCTCTCTCTCCTTCACCTTCCTCTCACATCCTCACCCTCTCTCTCTCTCCTCTCTCTCCCTTCCTCTCTCCCTCTCTCCTTCACCCTCCCTCTTCATCCTTCCTTTTCACCCTCCCTCTCTCTCTCCCTCACCCTCCCTCTCTCCTTCACCCTCCCTCTCTCTCTCCTTCACCTCCTCCCTCTCTACCACCTATCCTCACCCTCTCCCTCTCTCTCTCTCCCCTTCACCCTCCCTCTTCTCATCCTCGTCTCTCCCTCCTCTCCCACCTTCACACCTCTCCCCCTCTCTCCCTCCACCCTCCTCCCTCTTCATTCCTCCCTCGCTCCCCTCCCTCCTCACCTCCCTCTCTCTCTCTCCCTCTCTCCTTCTGCCCTCCCTCTCCCTTCAATCCCTCTCTCTCTCCCCTTCACCCTCCCTCTATCCCCCACCCTCCCTCTCTCTCTCCTTCACCCTCCCTCACCCCCTCTCTCCTTCACCCTCGCTCCCTCTCCTTCACCCTCCCTCTCCTCACCTTCACCCTCCTCTCTCCTTCATCTCCTCTCTCCTTCACCCTCCCTCTCTCTCTCCTTCACCCTCTCCCACCTTCACCCCTCTCTCTCCTTCACCCTCCCTCTCTCCTTTCACCCTCCCTCTATCCCTCTCACCTCCTCTCTCTCTCTCAATTTCTCCTCTCTATCCCTTCAACAATACCCTCTCTCTCTCCTCACCCTCCCTCTCTCTCCTTCACCCTCCCTCTCTCTCTCCTTCACCCTCCCTCTCCCACCTTCACCCTCCCTCTCTCTCCTTCACCCTCCCTCTCTCTCCTTCACCCTCCCTCTCTCTCCCTCATCCCCTCCCTCTCTATCCCTCCCTCACCCTCCCTCTCTCTCCTTCACCCTCCCTCTCTCTCTCCTTCACCCTCCCTCTCCCACCTTCACCCTCCCTATCTCTCCCTCATCCTCCCTCATACCTCCCTGATCCCAAAACGCCGGGGGGGAAGTTGATGACGTCAGCATCTGCAACCCTATTGCAATGGGCTTCAATCAGCTGTGATACCGAAGTTCCGCTTAGCAAAGACCCGTCAAAATATCTTTCGAACGAAGGACGCAAGTACATGAGTGAGGGCGAAAGAATGAGGGAAAAGGAGAGGAAATGTGGCGAAAGGATGAGGAATAAAGATGAAAGAATGAGGAAAAAAGAGACAAAAATGGCGAAAGAATGAGGGAAAAAGAGACGAAGTGTGGCGAAAGAATGAGGGAAAAGAGAGGAAATGTGGCGAAAGAATGAGGGATAAAAGGAGGAAATGTGGAGAAAGAATGAGGGAAAAAGAGACAAAAAGGGCGAAAGAATGAGGGAAAAAGAGGGGAAATGTGGAGAAAGAATGAGGGAAAAAGAGAGGAAATGTGGTAAAGAATGAGGGAAAAAGAGACAAAAAGGGCGAAAGAATGAGGGAAAAAGAGGGGAAATGTGGAGAAAGAATGAGGGAAAAAGAGAGGAAATGTGGTAAAGAATGAGGGAAAAAGAGACAAAAAGGGCGAAAGAATGAGGGAAAAAGAGGGGAAATGTGGAGAAAGAATGAGGGAAAAAGAGAGGAAATGTGGTAAAGAATGAGGGAAAAAGAGGGGAAATCTGGTGAAAGAATGAGGAATAAAGAGACAAAGCGTTGCGATAGAATGAGGAATAAATATGAAAGAATGAGGAAAAAAGAAACGAAGCGTGGCGAAACAATGAGGAATAAAGATTAAAGAATAAGAAAAAAATGACGAAAAGTGGCGAGGAAATGTGGCGATAGAATGAGGAATAAAGATGAAAGAATGAGGAAAAAAGAAACGAAACGTGGCGAAACAATGAGGAATAAAAATTAAAGAATAAGAAAAAATTGACGAAACGTGGCGAAAAAAATGAGGAATGAAGATGAAAGAATGAGAAAAAAAGAAACGAAATGTGGCGAAAGAATAAGGAAAAAAGAAACGAAACGCGACGAAAGAATGAGCGACATAGAGGTATAAAAGGAGCGAATGAAAATCAAAAGGGAATAGAAGTAAATTGGATTAAGGATTTTGGGGTGAAAGAGAACAAAAGGGGAGGAAGAGAGAATTGGAAGAAATAGAAGAAAAGCGAGAAAAGTGTTACCAGTTTTTAATTTTTGTTGTTATATTGAATAGATTTATGGTATATGTGGATCTGTAACACATGAATACGTATGTTAGCGGATGGGGGAAAAGAGAGGAGGAAATAAAGAGGGAATTGGGAGAGGGGAGAAAAAGAAAGGGAAAGACAAGGGGGAGGGGGAGAGGAAGGGGGAGGGGAAGCTAGGTAAGCGAGGGAAGAAGATATTGTAATAATAACATTGGTATTTTGTTAACAATGATGATGATTATAACAGCACTGTCATTCATATCGCAATGGCAGTTCCATCAATAACAACTCACTCCATTTCATCTTTCATCTTATTCTTGCTTCTTCCTCCTCCTCCTCCTCCCCCTTTTCTCTGCTAACTACTCCCTCCTCTCCCTTCCCCGCTCCTTTCCTATCCCCCTTCCCCCGCTCCCTTACTTCGTTCCCCTTATGATTTATACTCCGGTCCTCTCCCTATCCTTCCTCTCTCTCCCACTTACTCCTCACTAACTCCCACTTCCTCTTCTCCCTCTTTTTCCTCCTCCCTCTCGCTCACTCTCCACCCCTCTTTACCTCCCTCCGACCCTTCTCCCTGCCCTCTGACCCTCCCCTTACTCTATCCTCCTTCCCACCTTTCCCCTCCTTCTCTCCCCCTTCCACTCATCCCTCACCCCCTCCTCTTCCTACCTCTGTCCCACCTCTTCCTCCCTCCCCTATTTACTCCCCCCCAACTCCTTCCCACCAACCTCCTCCCCATGCCCCCTTCTCCTTTCCCCCTCCCCCCTCATGCGCCCTCCTACCATTTCCCCCTTTCCTCCCTCCCCCGTCCTCTCCCCCCTCATGCGCCCTCCTACCATCCCCCCCTCATGCGCCCTCCTACCACTTCCCCCTCCTTCCACCTCCCCCCCCCCGCCCCCACATGCCCACCCGTAATGGCATGCATCGTTCATAACATCCCAATTCTAATTAGGCGTCTAGACCTTCTTCCCTCATAATCATATAGCAATTAGTGGAATAATTGATCGTGGCGGCTGGGGCTTCTCGCCGGTAATATACACTTCGTAAATAATATCCGGTTTTGTGATGTGTTATATAGATATATCGGTACGTATGTATGGGTGAAAATGTCAATTGTCTATACAGATTATAAAAATAAACATATCTGTATTTAAAGCATACCCGAATATATGACTATATGCATTGCTATGTGTATGTGTCTACCTTCAAATTATATCTTTATCTGTTGCTATATAGATATATCGGTACCTATGTATGGGTGAGAAGGTATGTCAATTGTCTTTATAGGATATAAAAAAAAAACATATCTGTATTTAAAGCATACCCGAATATATGACTATATGCATAACTATGTGTATGTATCTACCTTTAAAGTATATCTTTATCTATTGCTATATAGATATATCGGTACCTATGTATAGGTGAGAAGGTATGGCTATTGTCTATATATAGTATATAAAAACATATCTGTATTTTAAGCATACTTGAATATATTGCTATATGTATTGCTATGTGTATCTTTACCTATTGCTATATTCATATTTATATCTATATCCATGTTTTTACCAATGTTTGTATCACCATCTTTATTGGTTTCTGTGATCATACTTGCTATTGTACCTTGAGAATGTAATATATCATATTCACTTCATTTCAATCATGAATCTCCTCCTTCACTTTCATTTCTTTCAAATCGCCTTTAAAGTTTCTCTCTCTCTCTCTCCTCTCTCTCTCTCTCTCTCCTGTCTCTCTCTCTCTCTCTCTTTCTCTCTTTCTCTCCCTCTCCCTCCCTCCATTCTCTTCTCTCTCTTTCTCTCTCTCTCTCTCTCTCTCTCTCTCTCTCTCTCTCTCTCTCTCTCTCTCTCTCTCTCTCTCTCTCCTTTTTCTCGCTTTTTTACCTCCTATTCTTTTCTAATTCATTACTGTATATTTCCATAACCCCTTTCCATCATTTTTTTACCCTCCCCTCTAGTCACAGTCGAGGGATCATGTAGAGGGTGCAGCATCACTCTCCATAAATAGATACTTCATTACTTTGCTTTAGATTGCTCATTCATCCCCTCTCTCTTTCGCCCTGTCATCCCCTCCCCCCTTCTTTCTCGTCTTTCCTCCTCTCTCTCCTCCCTTTGTCCCATTTCCCTTTTTTCCCTCCTTTCTCTCTATTTTCCTCTTCTCTTTCCTTTATCTTCCAGTTTTGTCCCTCCCCTCGTCTCCCTTTCTCCCTTTCCTTCCCTCTCCCTCCCTTCCTCTCTTCTTTCCCTTTCCCTCTCCCTTCCTCTCCTCATCCTCCTTCCCCCACCCTTTCCCTTCCCCTCTCCATTACTCTCCCTCATTTCCCTTCCCTTCTGTCTACTTCCTCTCTTCCCCCCCCTCACTTCCTTCACAAAATTTCCTTCCTCATCCTTTCCCTTGTCTCTCCTCTCCACCCTCCCTAACCCTGTTCCTCCTCCCTCCCCACCCCTTCCCCTCCCCTCCCCACCCTCTCCTCCCTCCTCCTCTTCCTTCTTTCCTAACCTCTCCCTCCTCCTCTTCCCTCTCCCTCCTCTTCCCTCCTCACCCTCTCCCTCCTCCCTTTCTCTCCTCACCTTCTCCCTCCTCCCCTTCTCTCCCCACACCCTCCCTGCTCTCCTTCCCTCCTCACTCTTTCTCTCCTTCCCTTCCCTCTCCTCTCTTTCTCTCCTCACCTCCTCCCTCATCACTCTTTCTCTCCTCTCCCTTCCTAGCAGAATTTAACTAACCACACACACACATACGCAAAAAAACAACATACACACAAGCATATTTTATAAAGTTCTCATATTTTCCATTTCCAACGCAAATTTGCAGTGGGATGCGTGTATATGTCTGCGCAAATGTGTCTGAATTTATGTTGGTTTTCATGTCTGATCAACTCGGTCATGTTGTCGGTGTAAATGTTGCTTGGTTTTATTAGTAAATTACATCATATGCAGGATGTGATGTGATTTACATGTCTGATTCGTTATGTGTTATGTGTGAAATGTTTAGTCTGGTTTATGTATCTTGAGGGCGTGGTTTATGTTCATTGTGTGGTTTATGGTTTATGTCTCTTAATCATGTGGTTTAAATATCTTCTGGGTTTGTGTTTTTATATTTTGAGTCTGTGGTCTCTGTGATTTGAATGTGTGATTTTTATGTCTTTTGAGTCTTTGGTTTATGTTTTCTGGTCAGTGGTTTATTGCTTTTGAGTGCATGGTTTATATTTCAGTTTTTGTGGTTTATATCATTTGGGAGCGTTTGTCTTTTAATGCATAGTTTATGTCTCTTGGCTCTGTCATTTACATATTTCGAGTATGTAGATTATGTCTCTTCAGTGCGGGTTTATATCACGAGAGGGCGTGGTTTATGTCCTTAGAGTCTCCTGAGTTCGTGTTTTTTGTCTTTATTGTGTATTCTATCTCATCTAAGACTTGGCTTGTGTCTTTTGGGAGTCTGTGGATTGAGTTTGGAATGTGTGGTTTATCTGTTGTCAATGTGTAATTTACGTTTTGTTTAGTTTGTGTTTAATTTCTTTTGAATCTGTGGTGTATTCGTTTTGAGAGCGTGGTTTGTTTTTTTAAATCTAGTTTACTTCTTCAGAATCTATGACAATAACTTTTGATTTGGTTTATCCTGCTGAGCGTAGTTTATTTTATTCAGGCTATCAGATTGCTTCCTTGAATTTTCTGTCTTTTGAGTATGTTTGCGTGTGTACAAGAGGGCCTGGACTTAACGTTATGTGTCGCAGTACATCGGCAGCCTGTGAATTGACACTGTGACAGGCATATGCATGTAAGCGGTCCGTCTGTGACAGCATCAAGAAGATTGACTCCCTCGGGGCTGCCTGCGAGGAGAGCAATCAAGAAATTCATATTTATAGGCAGAGCTCCCGTTCCGAGCCCAGGGCCCGAGGGAATCATTTTTTGCTTTATCTGTGGGAGTCGAACAGCTGTGTGAGCCTCCTGCGTCTAATCGCGTTGCCTGCGATGCTTTAGTGAGACAGTCCCCGCGCTCTCGTTGTGAGGGCCCCGCGCGGCTCGTCGCTGGTGTAGTCAGCCTCGGATTATGCTAATGTCATGCATGGCTGTGGCTGAGTAGGAACGGGCATGCACGCGCTGGAACGCTTGGTATAGATCAATCAGGAATGTTAACGGCGGCTCCGGAAAGCATAGGATTATGCTGAATGCTCTCGGATGCAGTGCGGTGACAGGGCCGGCCGTCAATACCACGGAAGGGAAACGCCGAGCTTTTACTTTTTTTTTCTTTTTCTTTTCTTTTTTGAGACACTGGAAAAGGAAGGCACTGACCTACGAAGGGCACGAGTCCCTCCTGCTCGTGGGTGATGGTCTCGTTGCCCGTACACGCCTTCCTGCCGGGGGGAAGGCGCTCCCTGAAGGTGCAGTTGAAGTGCTGCGTCCAGAACTCCTTGAACCACACGTTGCGGCAGTTGCGCTGCAGGCCCGGGCCGGGGCCGGGCGCCAGGCAGGGCGTGCCGCGCCGCTTCGGCCGCAGCGACCGCAGGTAGGCGTCGAACCCTGGCAGGAAGAAAGAGGCTTAGAAAAGAGGGCGACAAAACAAAAGGATTAGGCCTGGAAAAAAGGCACGACAGGTTTTCCGATAATGAGAGAGGTAAATTATCTCCCCACTGGACATGGATGTTATTACAGCTCATTCAGTTTATGCTTTACAAATAAATGAATGATATGATAAACTTCAAGACACTGAAAAAACAAAACAAAACAAAACAAAACAAAACGATGTAAACGAAGAATGTCAAATACCCGAAGTTGCTGATAATGCCATTCTCACCAAAGGCTCATTTCGGTTGCACGAAACGTTGTGCTTACGTCACACATAAATTAATTCCATTGCGTCCTTCTCTCTCCATCTCTCTCTCGTACTCTCCCCTCTTTCTTTCTCTTTTCTTTTTCCCACTCCTTTTTTTCTTTCTCTCACAGCCACCTCTCTCTCTCACTCTCTCTCTCTCTCTCTCTCTCTCTCTCTCTCTCTCTCTCTCTCTCTCTCTCTCTCTCTCTCTCTCTCTCTCTCTCTCTCTCTCTCTCTCTCTCTCTCTCTTTCTCCCTCCCCCCTTCTCTTTCACGCTCCTTTCTTTCCAGGTATATTGGTTTTCCCTTTTTTCATCTCTCTTTTACCCCTATTTATTTCGTGTGTGTGTAGGGGGAATATAATCTATATTGACACAAATAAAATTTATCCCCAAAGCTGTTTCCCATAAATATTCTTACATATTTTTTTCTCTCACTATCACTGGTTTCCTTTCAACTTTCTTATCGCTATCGTCATTATTGTTATTATCACAGTAATTCCCTGTTTTCTTTATCACTATCATCACTGTTGTCGATTTCACGATGATATTTGTTACATGTTATTATCATCTTTCACTTACACAAATTTCATTGGGTTTCATTTTGTACTTTGCATTCGTTATTATCATTATAGTTATAATTATGATAATTGTTATTGTTATTATTGATAAGATAATAAAGATGATGATATTGATAATAATATCAACACCAACAGCAGCAATAACAATGATAATGATTATAACAATGATGATAATAGTAATGATAATACTAATAATATTAATAATGATAATGATGATATAATAGTTATGATGATATTATGATAATGATGGTAATAGTTATGATGATAATAATGATAATGGTGGCAATAGTTATGATGATAATAATGATAATGGTGGCAATAGTTATGATGATAATAATGATAATGATGATAATAAAGATAGTAATAATAACAATAATGATAATAATTCTTCTACTTCGTCTTCATGACAGTCTTTCACATCATTCCCCCTTTGCCTATTGTCGTTGCTATAATGTATTTCGTTCTATAATATTTCTCATGCTTCCTTCTTTCTTCACTGCAATATTCCATTCCGTTATCTGGATCTCCTTTTACTTACACATTTCTTTTTCGTTTTTACTTTTTTTTTTGTTTTATTTGTTTTATTATTTTTTTTGACCTTTTTTTCTCTCACTTCATCTCACTACAACGTATTTCGCTGTGATATATATCGTTCTAATTTTCTTCTTTACCCTTTTATTCCTTTTTCGTTATCTACACTTCCCTTTACTTACACATTTCTTTTATCCTCACTTTATCTCATTTTTGCATCTCCTCTCTCCATCTCCCATTCCCCACAAACATATATCCTCATTCGTCTCATTTCCTCATCACTAAGCTCATCCTTTCGCCTATTCTCAATCTCCTTCATCTCCTTCGTCGTCGGTTTTTTCCATCTCCTCAAATCCTTGGCTCCTCCTTGCCCTAATCTCCGCGCAGTCATCTTGTCTATCTCATCCTCCTCCTCTTCCTCCTTTCCTCGCCTCCTCTCCTTCACACGCATTTCGGTTCCGACATCATACGGCCTTGGATTTCCTCCATGGTTCAATCAAAGCTTTCCCTCCCCCTCCCTCCCCCTCTCCCTCCCTCCCTCTCCCTCTCCCTCCCTCCTTCCCTCCCTCCCTCTATCGTCTTCTCTCCTCCCTCCCTGCTTCCTTCCCTCCCTCCCGCCAATGTCTCATCCATTCTCCTCCTCCTCCCACACCCTTCACTCCTCTCCCTCTCCCTCCTCTCTCTCCCCTCCCCCCACATGTCCTTTGTGCCCCTATCCCCCACCCCCCTCCCACCCCTTCCCAAATCTGCTATTGTGGAAGATTTGTTCCGTGGCGCTGACGAGAAAGGGATAGAGAGGGGGAGAGAGGGATAAAGAGAGAGAGAGAGGAATAGAGAGA
>NC_091568.1:12496943-12499443 GCF_042767895.1 Penaeus vannamei
GAGTAGAAGTGAGAGAAGGAAGGGGGTGGGCGGAGACAAGACATGGGCGGCATGGAGATATACGAGGGGGAGGGGAGAGGAGGGAATGAAAGAGTGGGGAAGGGAAAAGACGAGGAGAGGGAGCCGAGAAGGAGCCGAGAGACTAGAGAGGGAGCCGAGAAGGAACCGATAGACTAGAGAGGGAGCCGAGAAGCAGCCGAGAGACTAGAGAGGGAGCCGAGAAGGAGCCGAGAGACTAGAGAGGGAACTGAGAGACTAGAGAGGGAGCCGAGAAGGAGCCGAGAGACTAGAGAGAGAGCCGAGAAGGAGCCGAGAGACTAGATTGGGAACTGAGAGACTAGAGAAAGAGCCGAGAAGAAGCCGAGAGACTAGAGAGGGAGCCGAGAATGAGCCGAGAGACTAGAGAGGGAGCCGAGAAGGAGCCGAGAGACTAGAGAGGGAGCCGAGAAGGAGCCGAGAGACTAGAGAGGGAGCCGAGAAGGAGCCGAGAGACTAGAGAGGGAGCCGAGAAGGAGCCGAGAGACTAGAGAGGGAGCCGAGAAGGAGCCGAGAGACTAGAGAGGGAGCCGAGAAGGAGCCGAGAGACTAGAGAGGGAGCCGAGAAGGAGCCGAGAGACTAGAGAGGGAGCCGAGAGACTAGAGAGGGAGCCGAGAAGGAGCCGAGAGACTAGAGAGGGAGCCGAGAAGGAGCCGAGAGACTAGAGAGAGAGCCGAGAATGAGCCGAAAGACTAGAGAGGGAGCCGAGAAGAAGCCGAGAGACTAGAGAGGGAGCCGAGAATGAGCCGAGAGACTAGAGAGGGAGCCGAGAAGGAGCCGAGAGACTAGAGAGGGAGCCGAGAAGGAGCCGAGAGACTAGAGAGGGAGCCGAGAAGGAGCCGAGAGACTAGAGAGGGAGCCGAGAAGGAGCCGAGCGACTAGAGAGGGAGCCGAGAAGGAGCCGAGAGACTAGAGAGGGAGCGAGAAGAAAGCCAGAGGACGATAGGGAGCCGGAGAAGGAGCCGAGCGACTAGAGGGAGCCGAGAGACTAGAGAGGGAGCCGAGAAGGAGCCGAGCGACTAGAGAGGGAGCTGAGGTTAGCCGAGAGACTAGAGAGGGAGCCGAGAAGGAGCCGAGAGACTAGAGAGGAGCCGAGAAGGAGCCGAGAGAATGAGAGGGAGCCGAGAAGGAGCCGAGCGACTAGAGAGGAGCCGAGAAGGGAGCCGGAGAGACTAGAGAGGAGCCGAGAAGGAGCCGAGCGACTAGAGAGGGAGCCGAGAAGGAGCCGAGAGACTAGAGGGAGCCGAGAAGGAGCCGAGAGACCAGGAGAGGGAGCCGAGAAGGAGCCGAGACAGCAGAGGGAGCCACAGGCTGGTTTAGAGTGACTAGAGAGGGAGCCGAGAAGGAGCCGAGAGACTAGAGAGGGAGCCGAGAAGGAGCCGAGAGACTAGAGAGGGAGCCGAGAAGGAGCCGAGAGACTAGAGAGGGAGCCGAGAAGGAGCCGAGAGACTAGAGAGGGAGCCGAGAAGGAGCCGAGAGACTAGAGAGGGAGCCGAGAAGGAGCCGAGAGGCTAGAGAGGGAGCCGAGAAGGAGCCGAGAGACTAGAGAGGGAGCCGAGGACACGACACAAGGAGGGGGGGAGGGCCGAAGCGAGGACGAAAATGAAAGAGAAAAGACGAAGGGAGAAGCGAAACGTGGAGGAGAGGGAGGGGGGGGGGTAGAAGGGAAAGAGGAGAGCAAGGGGGGAGGGAGAGGAAGACGCCATCATCCTTTATCTCTCTTTATCTCTCTCTATCTCCTTATCCCTTCCCTTTCAGCGCTAAGTATCTGACGTCACGGGATGTTGCTACAACGGCCTTCGCTTTCTGTCTCGCGGATGAATTCCTCTGGATCATATTTATGTCTTTTTCTTCTTCCTTTCTTTGTTTCTTTTCTTTTTTTTCTGCTTTCTTCCTTTATTTTTTTCTTCTTTCTTTTTTCTATACTTTTTCTCTCCATTCTTTTTTTCATCTTGTTTGAAATATTCTTGTAATCTTTTTAAATGTTTTTTTTTCTCTTTTCCTCTTTTCCTTGTATTTAGCTTTGTATTTCTTTTTCTATCAAATTTTCTTTGCACTTTCTGAATACTATTTTTTTTCTCATTCCCTGCGAAGTTAATAACAGAATATGCACATATATATTTACTTCATATTTCACTTCTTGACACGATTTCACAAATTACTTCACTACTGACTTGACACGTATTTAAGTCACACTCTCTCATTTCACTTCTAATTTCACTTTCCTTCTCCTCGTTCCATTTCTAATTCTATTTTTCGTTCAACTTTATTCGCCTTTTGTCTCGCTTTTGCTCTGGATGCAATAAGCAAGATCTTTCTGCTTCTTGAGGGTGAGTTTTGCATAAGTCCTTTGCTCGAGTTACTTCATTTTCTCGTAATGGGTTTCTCTGTCTGTCTGTCTCTGTCTGTCTGTCTGTCTGTCAGTCTGTCTCTCTCTGTCTGTCTGTCTGTCTGTCTCTCTCT
>NC_091568.1:12521843-12526843 GCF_042767895.1 Penaeus vannamei
TAAACCATCAAAAGAAAAAGCTCAAAACACACTCAGTTTTTTCTCCATAACCTCACCCCCCCAGAAAAAAAAATCAAAAGATAAACTGAAAACACACTCACTCCCTAACGTCATCCCCCCCAAACAAACAAACAAACAAAAAAAAAAACATCAAAAGACAAACTCAAAACACACTCACCTCTCCATAACCTCACCTACCCCCCCCAAAAAAAAAAAAGAGAAAACCCCCAAAATAAACAAAACGCCCTCCCGTTTCCTCCATTATCTCACCTCCCCCCCAAAAAAAAAAAAAAAAAAATCCCTCGTCAAGAAAACAAAATCAAATCCCCTAAAAAAAAATCTCCCCCCAAAAAAAAAACGTCAAGAAAACAAAAATAAATCCCTAAAAAATCCCCCGTCAAGAAAACAAAAATAAATCCCCTAAAAATCCCCCCCAAAAAAAAAAAACTGCAAACGCCCTCACCTTCTCTCCGTAATCCCCCTCATCGGCCAGGGTGGAGACGTACTTCCAGCCGAGAGCCCTCACCATCTCCACCATCGCCATCGCCTGGAAGTTGTCGGGAGGAACAACGCGACTGAAGTACTCGAAGCGCGCCTTGTCCGAGAGCTCCGTCGACGTCGAGGCGTAGCTGATCTGCGGGATCTGGGGGTGGGAGGGGAGGTGGGGGGTGGGGGGTTGGAGGGGGAGATGGGGAGGGAGTTGGAATGAGGTGGGTGGTTGGAAGAGGAGGTGGGGGTGGGAGGGGGAGGTGGGGGATGGGGTTGGAATGTGAGGTGGGTGGTTGGAAGGGGAGGTGGGGGGGTTGGTTGGAAGGGGAGGTGGTGAAAGAGGTGGAAAGCGGAGGTGATGAAAGAGGTGGGAAAGCGGAGGTGGAGGGGAGGAAGAAAGGAAGGAACGGTGAGAGGTGGAAATAGGAGGATGTAGGAAGGAAAGGGAGGGAGAAGAGGAGGGAGAGGTTGGAGGGCGAGGGGTAGAGGAGGGGAAGGGGAGGAGGGGGAAGAAAAAGTGGATCCGGACACGAAGGAGGAGGAGGACGAGGACGAGGAAGAGGAGGATGGGGAAGAGAGAGAGAGAGAAGAAGATTAGTGTTTGTCAATTGCAATAAGTATATATTAGTCTTGGGATAGTGATTATTATGATTACGATGACGATGTTGATGTTAATGATGTTGATAATGCTATGATATTATCCTTATCATCATTATTATTGCTATTACTATCATTATCATCATTATCATTTTCAATATCACTACAGTTATCATTATTATTGTTATGATTATCATTAGTATCATTATTATTGTTATTTTTATTATCATTATCACTGTATCATCATCAGATCATCACCATCGTCATTATCAGTAATATATATCGTTATTAGTATAATCATCATCATCATTCATAATCTTATTCTAATCCTTATACTTAATTGTTATCATTATCATTATCACAACCATCATGATTATCATTATTACTCCTGAAATAAGTAAAATTGGCACACATGGGGTGATGCAATTTTCTACATAAATAATCAGGTGAATATGTTCAATATTCTTGAGCACACAGATACAATAAAAAAGATAAAAAAGAAAGACAGAACAATACACCAATATACCAATATTGATGTACATTTTGGACCGTAAACAACCCAAGACCATCTCAGGAACAGAAAACATCTTTCAAGTTCCAGGCTAAAGTTCACCCCCTCCAGACCCCCCCCCCACCATCCTCTCACTGTACGTCCCTCCCCCTACCCCCATCTCTCTCTCCTTTACCGTATCCTCTCCTCCCACCCCCATCCTTCCTCTTCACTGTTTTCTCCCCACTCCTCCTCCCCCCTTTCCTCCACTTTATTCATTTAATTATATTCCCTCACTCCCCTCCCTCACCATATCCACTCCCCTCATCCCGTCTTCACTGTACCCCTCTGCCCCCTTCAACTTATTCAACCGCTCTCCCACCCGCGCCGTATCATACACCCTCCCCCTTCCTCCCTCTCCCCCCCTCCCCCACTCTACCCCCTACCCCCAATCCACTCCCCACTCCAGCCCCTCCCCCCAATCCCCCCAACCCCCCCACTTCCCTACCCCTGTTAAGCTGTTTACGGCTGAAGCTGAAAACTGCCTTCGACCTAATCTGTTTTCCAGTAATCAATCTGTATTTAACGGCGAGTTAGGGTTGCGATTAATTGATCACTCACGGCTCAATATGCAGCTGACAATCTCATTATGAATTCTCCGATGCCTAGTTAATTATGAGGGAGAAATAGGCGTGTGGCGGTAGGTAAGTTCTGGACAGGGAGGAAGACTTTTGAATGGAGGAGAGAGCGAGAGCGAGGGAGAAAGAGGGGGAGAGAGGGGGAGAGAGGGAGAGAGAGGGGCAGATAGACAGAATGAGAGAGAGAGAAAGAGAGAGAGAGAGAGAGAGAGAGAGAGAGAGAGAGAGAGAGAGAGAGAGAGAGAGAGAGAGAGAGAGAGAGAGAGAGAGAGAGAGAGAGAGAGAGAGACAGACAAAGAGAAAAAGTGAGAGAGAGAGAAAAAGAGAGAGAGAGAGAGAGAATGAGAGAGAGAGAGAGAGATAAAGAGAGACATTTCTTTCGTTCTTTCTCACTTCCTTGTTCTCAAACTCTCTCTCTTTCTCTATACCTCTCCATTTCTTCTTGTTTTCCCCCCATCCCTATTGAAATATTGAAACAAATAATAAAAAACCTACAACCACCACCAATCAACAACAACAACAAAAACAAATAGAAACAAATAAACAAATGAACAAAAAGAAAAGAAATGGCACAAACACACACCGACAAGCGTACCCGTGTGTTTCCGTTCCCCGTGAATGTGCACACGTGTGTAAGTCGTTCGTGTGTGTACGAGGCAGTCCGGGATGTGTACCTAATCCCCTGCGACGTGTGGGACTTGCTCCACCTGTAGGGTATTTACGTCAGTGGGTGGTGAGGGGGGGGGAGTGGGGGGCGGCTAGGGAAGGTTCGACGGGGGGGGGAGGAATGGGAGGCTAGGGAAGGTTCTGATGGGGGGGGGGGAGGAATGGGAGGAAAGCTAGGGGAAGGAAGGTTCTGTTGGGGGATGGGGGGTGGGGGTGGAGGAAGAGAGTGGGAGGTGGAGGGAGTGGGGAGGGGGTAAGCCGGGGGTGGCTAGGGGAAGGTTGGGGAGGGGGGCGTTATAGTCGGGGGGAGGCTAGGGAAGATTCAGAAGGGGGTGGGGGAGAGGAAGAGAGTGAGGTGGAAGGAGTGGAGGGAGGAGGTGTGGGTGGGTGGGTGGGGGGAGAATTAAGGTAGGAGGGGAAGTAGATGAGGAGAGGGTGGTGGAGGGAAATGGAGGGAGGTGGTATGAATTGAGGCAGAGGGGATTAGGGGAAAAGTGGATGAAGAGAAAGAAGTGGAGGGAAGAAGAAGTTAGAGGTGATGGGGAGGAGGGAAGGAGAAGGACAGGAGGGAAGCAAGGGAATGAAAAGAAATGAATTCTTAGAAGGAGGAGATGGAAAACTCGCAAGTCATGATACAGCAAGCGACAAAAAGAAGAAAAAAAAAGTGTGAAGCGAAAAACGAAAGGTGCAAGGGAAGAGAAGAGAGAGAAGAATGAGAGCGAAGGAAGGAGGGAACGAGGGAAGATAGGAAAGGGGGGGGGAGGGGGGAGGGGTAGGGAGGATGTCCATGAATCCTTCCAAAACACTGTCCATCCTGAAGCTTGTGTGTGTGAGGCGCGCAAAGGAAATTGAATCTAAGACTGGGAAGTAATGTATGTGTTAATATCTCCTTTGTTTTTTCTTATTTATTATTTTTTTTTGCTATTTCTTTGATATTGATTTTTCTTTTTTCTTCATTTCGGTAAATACTCTTGGTCTTATTTTCTTTCTTTGTCAATCTCTCTCTCTCTCTCTTTCTCTCTCTCTCTCTCTCTTCCTCTTCCCCTCTCTCTCTCTCTCTCTCTCTTCCTCTTCCTCTCTCTCTCTCTCTCTCTTTCTCTTTCAATCTAAAATCAATCTCATTACCATTTTCATCAAAAGATTTATCTGCACATTAATAGGAAATAAGTCAAGCTAGAAAGAAAAAAATGAAAAGATAAAGAGACGAGAATAACAAATAGGAAATAAGGAAAATGACAAGAAAAGAAATAAAACGACAAGAAAACAAGTAAGATGACAAAGAATAAAAAAGAAAATGACAAATAAACAAGGAAAACAACAAGAATACAAGGAAAACAAAATAGCAAGGAAAGCAAAAAAAAAAAAAAAAAAAAAAAAGGAACAGGGAAGTCAAGGCAAATCAACAAAAAGCAAAGGAAACAAGAAAAAGAAGAAAATAAAAACAACAACGAGAAAGTCAAGTAAACAAAAGAAAAAAAAGTCACAACAAGGAAAATCACGACAAGGAAAACAAAACAAAACAGCAAGCAAACAGGAGAAAAAACAAGAAAGAAACAAGGGGGAGAATCCTTCGTTCCTCTATACATGGGGCCGACACGAGATTGAATCCGACTTCGATGTTTATTGACTTGTGTTTATAGGTGGTGAAGCAAGGGGGTCGAGGAGAGAAGAGGGAGCAAGGAGGGAGAGGAGAGGAGTGAGAGAGAGAGAGAGAGAGAGAGAGAGAGAGAGAGAGAGAGAGAGAGAGAGAGAGAGAGAGAGAGAGAGAGAGAGAGAGAGAGAGAGAGAGAGAGAGAGAAGGAGAGAGAGAGAGTGAGAGAGAGAGAGAGAGAGAGAGAGAGAGAGAGTGAGTGCGTGAGAGAGAGATAGAGAGAGAGCAACAATCTTTTCTTATTTAGTTCCTAACCATGTTCAGTCTACCTAGTACCCAGTTACTTCACGACTCCCCCCCCCCCCCCTTCCCACACCCGAAGCAAGCACTCGAGCCGAAGCCAGCGACCTCCCACACAACAGGAAAGGCAGATCGGGGAGGGAGAGCCTCTTCTGACGGCCATTATGAAGCAGCCTCCCTGAGCCTCCCTCCGTCTTGGGCTAAATCCACGTAGGCCTAACTAGCCCGG
>NC_091568.1:12566843-12574343 GCF_042767895.1 Penaeus vannamei
ATGATAGGTGAAAGAGGGGAGAGGGATAGGTGAATGAGGGGAGAGGGATGGAAGAGAGGGGGCAGAGGGTGAATGAAGGGAGAATGATAGGTGAGTGAGGGGAAAGGGATGGAAGGGAAGGGACAGAGGGTGAGTGAAGGGAGAGGGGAGAGGGATGGGTGAGTGAGGGGAGACGGATGGATAAGTGAGGGGAGAGGGATGGAAGGGAGGGGGGCAGAGGGTGAGGGGAGAGATGGGTTAGTGAGAGGAGAGGGATAGGTGAAAGAGGGAGAAATGACAGGTGAATGAGGGGAGGGATAGAAGGGAAGGGACGGAGGGTGGGTGAGGGGAGAGGGATAGGTGAATGAAAGTGATGGAGGGGAGGAAACAGAGGGAGAGAGTGTGTAAAGGGAGGGAGAAAAGGTAAGGAGGGAATGGGATGGAAGGAAGAGAGGGAGGGAATGAAAGAAAGAAGGGGTAAGGGAGGAGAGATAGAGGGAGAGAAAGAGGGAAAGAGGGAGGAGACTAAGAGGAGATAGAGTAAGGAAACAAGTAGGTGTATTTAGAGAATAATAAATTTAAAATATTAAAGGTGAGCAGAGAATTAAAAAATATATATATAGCAAAAGAAATAGAAAGAAAAGAATAAAAAGAAAAATACTGGAAGAATTTTAAAAATAAATAAATAAAAATAAATAAAAACATGCAATAGAAAAAAACTAACAACACGGGGAATAAGTAACGATACCCCCCCTCCCTCCCCCCCAAAAAAGAAGGAAAAAAAAATAAATAAAAGATCATTGTATGTGCAGGGATTGGGAGACAAGGGTTGGGTGGGGGTGGAAGGAGGCTGGTGGGAGGAGTCTGGTGGGAGGGGGGGGGGGATAACCTGGCACTGCTGTAGCCTGTCGTTCACTGATTGTAGTTTACGGCGGGCAGCTGTGTGAGGTCCTGCCGGTTGGGTGGCGTCCGCTCGTAAGGCAGGAGAGACCCAGGCTAGGATTTTATTTTATTGCTTTTTACACCGCTATTTCGTTTTCTGTTGCTGTTTTTTTTCGTTTTCTGTTGCTGTTGTTTCGTTTTCTGTTGCCTGTTTCGCTTTCTGTTGCTCTTTCGTTTTCTGTTACTCTTTCATTTTTGGTGCTTTCTCGTTTTCTGTTGCTGTTGCTTCGTTTGCCTGTTTTGTTTTCTGTTGCTGTTGTTTCGTTTTCTGTTGCCTGTTTCATTTTCTGTTGCTGTTGTTTCATGTTCTGTTACTGCTTTCTGCTACAGTTGTTATTTGTGTTATTTTTGTTATTTTTCTATTGTTATTATACATAGCAATAAAACAGTTATCATTAGCCTAAATGTAGCTAGGAATGACTATTGTCATTAATTCCAATACAACTGTTGCTGTAATTGTTATAATTATTATTGTCGTTAATTCACTTAATTTTGTTTTTGGTACATAACTATCTTTATCAAATTTTCCTTTTTACTATCAATATTGTTACTGCTGTTAATTCCATTATTTTCATTATTGTAGTTGTTGTCATGATGATAGTGATGGTGATGATGATAATAATAACCATAATAATGATAACAACAAAAGCAACAACAACAATGTCTACAATAATAATAATAATGATGATAATGATATTCTTTCCTTCCTTTCGCCTGATCTCCATCTCTCTCCCTCCCTCCCTCTCTCTCCCTCTCTCTCTCTCTCTCTCTCTCTCTCTCTCTCTCTCTCTCTCTCTCTCTCTCTCTCTCTCTCCCTCTCTCTCTCTCTCTCTCTCTCTCTCTCTCTCTCTCTCTCTCTCTCTCTCTCTCTCTCTCTCTCTCTCTCTCTCTCTCTCTCTCTCTCCCTCCCTCCCTCCTTCCCCTCTCTCCCTCCCTCCCTCCTTCCCCCCCTTCCCTCTCTCTCTCTCCCTCCCTCTTCATCTCCGCAGAGCAAGACGAAAAAAAAGAAGCAAGACAAAAGGAAAAGGCTTGCAAAAGGCTTGCATTCTGACAGATCCTCCGGTCATATGTTACGCCAAATCCGTTTACCCGCTCGAGAAAATGGAACGACTTGGCTTGGCATTTTCCGCGCGAGGATGGAGTCGGAAATATTCACGTGGTGCAGTTTTAATTCGCGGTAGAAAAAAGAGAGAGAGAGAAGGGAAGACAAAAAAAGGGAAGAATGAAAAAAAGAAAGAAAACGAGATAGAAAAAAAAACATAAACGGGAAGAATGAAAAAAAACTAGATAAAAAAACGAGAAGAATTAAAAAAAGAAAAGAAAACGAGATGAAAGACATAAGAAAACGGGATGAAAGAAAAAAGAAAACGAGATGAGGGAAAGAAAACGAGAAGGAAAGAAAAAAGAAAACGAGATGAATAAACGGGAAGAATAAAAAAAAAAGAAAACGAGAGGAAAGAAAAAAAGAAAGAAAACGAAAAGGAAAGAAAGAAAACTGGAAGAAAAAAGAAAACGGAAATGAATAAAAAAGAAAACGGTAATAAATAGAAAATAGGAAGAAAGAAAAAGAGAAAACATAAAAAAAAAAAAAATAAAGCGAGAAAACAGAAATCGGAAGAGGACTGCGTCGGGAAGTGGAGCATTTAATACGAGAAGTCAAAGTCAAAGTCAAAGTCAAAGTCAAAGTCAACGTCAAAACACTTTGTTCCATTAATTACAATGGTTATTATTTACATAAATGCCTCTCTCTCTCTCTCTCTCTCTCTCTCTCTCTCTCTCTCTCTCTCTCCCTCCCTCCCTCCTTCCCCTCTCTCCCTCCCTCCCTCCTTCCCCCTTCCCTCTTCTCCTCCCTTCATCTTCCGCAGAGCAAGACGAAAAAAGAAGCAAGACAAAAGGAAAAGGCTTGCAAAAGGCTTTACACATTCTGACAGATCCTCCGGTCATATGTTACGCCAAATCCGTTTACCCGCTCGAGAAAATGGAACGACTTGGCTTGGCATTTTCCGCGCGAGGATGGAGTCGGAAATATTCACGTGGTGCAGTTTTAATTCGCGGTAGAAAAAAGAGAGAGAGAGAAGGGAAGACAAAAAAAGGGAAGAATGAAAAAAAGAAAGAAAACGAGATAGAAAAAAAAAACATAAACGGGAAGAATGAAAAAAATAGATAAAAAAACGGGAAGAATGAAAAAGAAGAAGAGAAAACGAGATGGAAGAAATAAGAAAACGGGAAAACGAGATGAGGGAAAAAAAACGAGAAGGATAGAAAAAGAAAACGAGATGAATAACTGGGAAGAATGAAAAAAGAAAACGAGATGAAAGAAAAAAGAAAGAAAACGAAAAGGAAAGAAAGAAAATGGGAAGAAAAAAAGAAAGCGGAAATGAATAAAAAGAAAATCGACAATAAATAGAAAATGGGAAGAAAAAAAAAGGAAAACATAAAAAAGAAAAAAATAAAGCGAGAAAACAGAAATCGGAAGAGGACTGCGTCGGGAAGTGGAGCATTTAATACGAGAAGTCAAAGTCAAAGTCAAAGTCAAAGTCAAAGTCAACGTCAAAACACTTTGTTCCATTAATTACAATGGTTATTATTTATAAATACCTCTCTCTCTCTCTCTCTCTCTCTCTCTCTCTCTCTCTCCTCCCTCCCTCCTTCCCCTCCCTCCCTCCCTCCTTCCCCCCCTTCCCTCTCTCTCTCTCCTTCCCTCTTCATCTCCGCAGAGCAAGACGAAAAAAAAAGAAGCAAGACAAAAGGAAAAGGCTTGCAAAAGGCTTGCATTCTGACAGATCCTCCGGTCATATGTTACGCCAAATCCGTTTACCCGCTCGAGAAAATGGAACGACTTGGCTTGGCATTTTCCGCGCGAGGATGGAGTCGGAAATATTCACGTGGTGCAGTTTTAATTCGCGGTAGAAAAGAGAGAGAGAGAGAGAGAAAAAAAAAAGGGAAGAATTAAAAAAAGAAGAAAGAAAACGAGATTTAAAAAAAACATAAACGGGAAGAATGAAAAAAATAGATAAAAAAACGGGAAGAATGAAAAAGAAGAAGAGAAAACGAGATGGAAGAAATAAGAAAACGGGAAAACGAGATGAGGGAAAGAAAACGAGAAGGATAGAAAAAAGAAAACGAGATGAATAACTGGGAAGAATGAAAAAAAAGAAAACGAGATGAAAGAAAAAAAGAAAGAAAACGTAAGGGAAAGAAAGAAAACGGGAAGAAAAAAAGAAAACGGAAATAAATAAAAAAGAAAACGGAAATAAATAAAAAAGAAAACGACAATAAATAGAAAATGGGAAGAAAGAAAAAGAGAAAACATAAAAAAAGAAAGTAAAATAAAGCGAGAAAATAGAAAACGGAAGAGGATTGCGTCGGGAAGTGGAGCATTTAATTCGAGAAGTCAAAGTCAAAGTCAAAGTCAAAGTTAAAGTCAAAGTCAAACACTTTATTCCATTAATTACAATGGTTATTATTTCCATAAATGCCTTCATATCTACAATCGATTATTTAATAGGTGTTCTTTTAATTTCCTTTGAAATTACAAAAGCCATTAATGACTCTTATATTATATACGTTTCAGAGGCGAAAGTGGAGAAATATCTACAAATTTTCATGTGTCAGAAATGAGAGTGATATTAGAGTGAATGAATTAAATATCTGGATAAATGGGAAGGAGAGGGAGAGACGGGGAGAGGTAAGAAGGAGGAAGGAGTGGAATGGGTAAGGAGGAGGAAGGAGGGAGAGGGAGAGGAAAGGGGAAGTATCTGAGAAATAGTAAAAGCGGAAAAGGAAAATAAAAGAAAACTAGAAATAGAGTTGATTTGTTTAGAAAAAGAAAAAGAAAGCAATCAAAATTCAATTTATTTTCGAATAATAATAAAAAAAGTATCTATTCCTGAAAAAGGAACAGCAAAACGGTAGATAAGGTCCGAAAAAGAAATAAAAGAAATAGTAAAGAGAGTCAAATAAACTGCAAAAAATCGTGAATTCACTTCGGAAAAAAAATAAAAAATAAAATAATAATGATAAAAAGAAAGAGAAAAAAGACTGTAGGATGCTATACATGTTTTATTTTTTCGCAACATTATCACATCTGAGATTAAATAACACCAGGTGATCAAACGTGAAACATTTCCCTCTGGTGAATGTTTAAGAATTATTCTTTTTCCTTTTTTTCTCTCTCATCATCTTTTTTTTCTCTCTCGCATCAAAACTTTTGAAACTCCTGAATTATTCATCTTCACCCTCCTCCCCTCCCCCACACCCCAGGGGGAAGGGAGGGAGGGAGGGGAGAGGCAAGGAGAGGGAGGGGGGAAGGGAGGGAGGGAGGGGAGAGGTAAGGAGAGGGAGGGGGAGGGGGGAGAAGTAAGGAGGAGGGAGAGAGAGATATAAGAAGAGGGAGGAAGGGAGGAAGGGAGGAGGAGAGGTAAGGAGAGAGGGAGGGAGGTGAGGGGGAGGTAAGGAGAAGGAGGGAGAGAGAGATATAAGAAGAGGGAGGAAGGGAGGGAAGGAGGTGAAGGGGGAGGTAAGGAGAAGGAGGGAGAGAGAGATATAAGAAGAGGGAGGAAGGGAGGAAGGGAGGGGGAGAGGTAAGGGGAGGGAGGGAGGTGAGGGGGAAGGCAAGGAAGAAGGGAGAGAGAGGTATAAGAAGAGGGAGGGAGGAGAGAGAGAGAGAGAGAGAGAGAGAGAGAGAGAGAGAGAGAGAGAGAGAGAGAGAGAGAGAGAGAGAGAGAGAGAGAGAGAGAGAGAGAGAGAGAGAGAGAGAGAGAGAGAAGGAGAGGGAGGTAAAAGGAGAGAGGGGGCGGAAAGGAGGAAGGGGGAGAGGGAGAGGAAAGAAAATTAAAAAGGAGGTAAATGGGGGGGGGGGAGGAGAGGAGGGAAGGGGGAGTGTTAGCAACTTCTTGATTATCGTAATGTAGGGCACGCCTCGCCTCGTCCCTCACCCTGTCTCACTCACACTCGCTAATATCGCTCCCTTTTTCACACCTCATTCTTCATTTTTGATATCTTTTTTTTTCTGCTCCTTTTCTTCTTCTTAAGAGATATTATTCGGAAGCTTTATTTCATTCATACACACAGACACACACACACATACACACACGCAAACGCACACAATCTCACACAGTCTCTCTCTCTCTCTCTCTCTCTCTCTCTCTCTCTCTCTCTCTCTCTCTCTCTCTCTCTCTCTCTCTCTCTCTCTCTCACGCGCTCTCTCTTTCACACAGTCACACACACATCTTTTCTCCCTTCCTACGTCTCTGTCTCTATTCCTCCGTCTGGCGCTTTCTCTTTTCCTTTTTCTTTTATAATTTATACCCTCTTCTCCTTTCCCTTTTCCTCTCTCTTTTTGAACTTTCCATCACATTATCTCCGTCTTTCCACCCCCCCCCAACTTTCCCCACTTGCGTTTTCTCTCTCTTCTCCCCCTCCAACCATCCCTCCCCTATTCTTCTCCCTATTGCCAACCCTTCCTTTTTCTTCCCTCCCTTCCTCCTTCCTATCTCCACCGATCTTCCCTCCCCCTTCTCTCCCTCCTCTTTCCAATCCCCTTCTACTTTCACCAATCCACCCTCACTCCTTCCTACCCTTCCTACCTCCTCCAACCCTCCCTCCTCCCTCTCTCCATCCCTCCCTTCATCCTCTCTTCCTCCTCCCCCTGCTATCCCCTCTCCTTCAACCCTCCCTCCTCTCCTCTTCCCCCTCCCTTCCTCCTCCCCCCTGCTATCCCCTCTTCTCCCTCCCTCCTTCCCTCCCTCCCTCCCTCCCTCCTCCCTCCCTCCCTCCCTTCCTCCTCTCCTCCCCCCTGCTATCCCCTCTTCCCCTCCCTCCTTCCCTCCATCCCTCGCTCCCTCCTTCCCTCCCTCCCTCCCTCCTTCCCTCCCTTCCTCCTCCCCCCCCCCTGCTATCCCCCTTCTCCCTCCCTCCTTCCCTCCCTCCCTCCCTCCCTCCCTCAGACAACGCATACCTCCCTCATACCTCCCTCCCTCCCTCAGACAACGCATACTTCCCTCATACCTCCCCGACGCCTCCGCGAGCCCCAGGACCTTCACCGTCGCCGCCTTCTGCCGGAGAGAGACAAACAAGGACGCCGCCCTTTGATCGCCCGGGCTTTATGTTCTCAGAAGTCGCTCGCGTGTGTGTGTCTTCGTCGACGACGCCTGACTTCACTTTAACGACCAGCTGATGTGTGTCATGGAGGTTGTTTCATTTATCTTCCGCTCTCCGATTTTTTTTTTTTTTTTTTTAATATGTGTTTTTTTGTGTTTGGATTTCTTTTTTGATTCGTATTTTCTTTTTTTTGAGGAGGTCGTTTTATTTCTTTTTTATGTTTTCTGTTTCCATCTCTCTTCCTCGTTCACACTTCTTGCTTCTCTCTCTCCCTCTCTCTCTCTCTCTCTCTCTCCCTTTCTCTCTCTCTCTCTCTCTCTCTCTCTCTCTCTCTCTTTCTCCTCCTCTATTAACCATTTTAGCCCCCTCTCTCCCTTACTTTCTCCTCTCTCCCTCACCCCCATTTACCCTCCCCATTCATACCCCCCTAGCCCTTTCCGCCTCCTCCCTCAATTCAACCCTCCTCTATTCACCCCT
>NC_091568.1:12606843-12609343 GCF_042767895.1 Penaeus vannamei
ATAATGATTATAATTACGATAACAATGATAATGATGAAAATGATAATAACGATAATAATAATGATGATGATTATAATAATAATGTTAATGTTAATAATAAAAATCTTATCAAACATAATAATGATAATGATGATACTAATAATGATGATAATAGTAAGGATAATTGTAATGATGATGATGATGATGATGATGATGACGATAATAACATTAAGAATAATATCAACGATAATGATTATGATAATTTTGATAACTTGAATGATGATTATTATGATAGTAATAATAATAATCATAGTACTGATAATGATATTAATGATGTTATCATAATAACAGTGATGATAATATTTGACATTAATGACAATAATTATAATATATATAAGGATAGTTATAATATTAATGATAATGATAATGGCAATAATAATGATGATAATAGTCATTGATAATAACAATGGTATCAGTAATGATAATTATGATAATAAAGATTGTTATGATAACAACAGTATTAATGATAATGATGATGATATGAATATCAATAGAAGAAATGATAACAATTATGATAATTTTGATGATGTTGGTAATCATTACTATAATGATAATAATGATTTAAATGACGTTAACAATTAAAACAGAAAGAAGAAGAAGAAGAAGAATGATAGTAATAATGATTATTGTAACAATGATGATAAAAGATATCAACAATATTAATCATAATGATAACAATACCACTAATAGTACTACAACTACTGCTACTACAACTATTACTACTGCTTCTACTACTACTACTGCTGCTACCACAACTACTAGTAATAATAACAATGGTATTAATGATAATAATGATAATGATGAAAATGATAATGTTATGATAATGGTAATGATAATAATGATGAAAATAAGAATGAGATTTATGTATTTTATCCTGATAATTGCAAAAGATGATGAGTCTTTCTAGTAATATCATCATTGATACTTTAGATATTAATGACAGCTATAAAACGAGAAATGAAGACGTTCTTGGTAATAAATTTGAGTTCATCTTCAACCAAAGAACGTTAAGAAGAACATCAAGAACACATGAGTAATATTGTTTCTACTTCTACAACAGTAAGCCTCTGCCACTGCTCCTTTCGTTGATTTTTACGAAGCTAACGAGAAAAAATTAATAATGATAAATAGATAAAAAAAGGTGATGATTTTACATGTTATTGGATAATCTACGAAAGGAGCAATGGCAGTGGCAGTGATGATGATAGCGGAAGCAATTGAGATGTTGTAGGAAGAAAGTAGCAACAACATTGACAGCAGCAATGGCCATAACAACACCGACAATAACCAGTTCATGATGGATCCCTGACACGTGTTTTCAACATGTTTTATTGGGATGGGGGAGGGAGGGGGAGGGGGAGAGAGAGGGAGGCAGTTTGGCATGGCAGGAGCAGCACTCTGGAAAAGATATATTTGTATATGTATCGAAACGTACCGGAAAATTAACCAATAAGTTTTGTTTGAGTTACATACAGGCAAATCATACCTTCTATATCCGTAGTGAAGATTGAAAAGCAAGGAAATTTCTGATTAAACATATGTTAACGATCATTAGATAATTTAGTTTGAACGAATTTACTGATTGCGTGTGGGTGTAGATATGTATACATCTTTTGCTATTACTTATTTTTTTTTATATTAGACTGACGTGTATATCTAATATTGTGATTCTTTCCAAAATCGTGTTTTCTATACAATCCCAAGTAATTTGTGATTAGAACTAGAATTCTATCATGTGTTGTGTACACAAGTGTTCTCATGTGCATTTGTATGTGTGTATACGTGTGTGGTTGTGTTCAACTGAGTAAATGCGAATAATGTGCTGATCTGCGTTGAACTAACTCCTCTCTCCAACCCTGCTGCTTCCTAAAATCTAGGGGAGTGCAACTTCACATTTCACAACGAAATGCAATGCTCATACCAAAATCATAAATACAAATATATGTGAATCATGTACTACAAAACGTAATATATCATTATCATGGGGGGAGAAAAGCATATCATGTTATTCTATAAGCAAAATACTATCAATGAAAAAGAATGGAATGCATAAGCAAATGTAGTTTGAGTCGGAAAAGTAACCAGGCCAAGACGGTAATGGAAATGCTTCATAGTGACAGCAAGGAGTCACATCAACACGTTAAAATCCAGTGGTTTGCAGAACATGAACCTCTTCGCTATTCGAATAAAGTCTGCTGTGTAGTCACTCATGCACATTGATCACCGAATAGTGATAAGCTCATGAAACCAACATGTAACACTTGGTATTCCACATCGTTCCCATTGTTCATGCATATATGTATATGTAATGATATAAAAAAGTATATATATATACATACATACATACATATATATATATATATATATATATATATATATATATATATATATATATATATAATCATATATATATATATATATATATATATATATATATATATATATATATATATATATATAT
>NC_091568.1:12611843-12614343 GCF_042767895.1 Penaeus vannamei
CACACACAAACACACACACACACACACGAACATACGAAAACGCGCTCACACCTCCATCCACAAAATAAACATACATCTCCTTCTCTACCTACACATTTCTGTACAGCCACATATCCATACATAGTAACCACGCCCCCCCCCCCAAAAAAAAAAAAAATGCATTCAGAGTGTAACGAAAAAACAAACAAACAAAAAAACACGCATTCAAAGTGTAACGTATACACACAATCTTCCCTCCCCCTCCTCCCCCCCCCGCCCCGAAAACATGACCGAAAATGTGATAAATCCGGAATAATCTGGAACATCTCAGCCGGGGATTTTCAATATTCCACGAAATACAGGAAGGGGGACACCCGCCGGTCCGCTGAGGAGATCCTGGCTTAGCCTCGGTCGCAGGGAATTTTTGGGTCGTCCTTCTGGAACCTTCTTCTGAGGGTATGGTCATCTTGACTGCGTTCTCTCTCTCTCTCTCTCTTTTTTTTTCGTTTTTTTTCTTCTCTTTTATTTTCTCTATTTTCTCTCTTTTTCTCTTTTTTTAAATTTTCGTTCTTTCTTTTGTCTTTCTTTTGTCTTCTTTTCTTTCTTTTCCGATTAATTTCGTATTCCTCTTCTTCGTATTTTACTTCCTTTATTTCCTCCTTCTTTTCCTCCTCCTTTTTCTGCTTCTTCTTTTTCTTATTCCTCGGTTTATCCTTTTTTTTCTTTGTCAAATTATTATTATCATTTGGTTTATTCGTTTCCCATTGAACGGATTTTGTTGTGAAGAAGAAAAAGAAGAAGAAGAAGAAAACAAACAAACAAACATAGAATGATTGAGGATTTAATTGAAAAGCGTAGTTTACCTATTGATTTTTAAAGTTTTTTTTCTTACTTGTTTTATTGATTTTCCCCATGTCTTCTCTTTTTCTTTTCCTTTTTTCATAAATTAGAAAAATAATCCTTTGTCTTAATCTTTTACAATATATATATTTCTATCTTATAAGATTTTAAATTTTCTTGGAAGTTGATTCGTAATAACATTTTCCCCCTCTTTCTCTTACTTCATTGATTTCCTAATGATTATTTCCCTGGTTTATTCATTTTTTGTTGGTTCCCATTTTCCACTGTCGTCTGGTACCCTTTGATGCTTCCTGCTGTCGCTTCTTAATTTCTCTTCTGACTAAACTTTGAAACAGCAAAGTTTAGGTTCTCAATCTTCTCTCGCTCTTTCAGTTAGTCTCTACTCTTTCTCCTGTTTTCTCCTCTTAATTGGCAAAAGAGGAAGAGAGAAAGAAAAAAGAATCATAACTTTATTAAAAAAAAAAAAAAATCTATTTCATAGGAGAAGCTTCCTCGTCTCGGTATAAAAAAGGAATGAAGAAAATAATTGAATGAATAAATCAAGACATGGATAAATAAACAAGAAGAGAAAAATCCATGTTTATATCCGTCCTCCTTTCTTCCAAATTCGGAATTTTAGCCACTTTTCCTCTCCCGTTTCTTAACACTACTCTCCCTCTTCTTACGCCTCTCCACCTATCTCCCTTTTCCACTCCTCATCTCCTTTTTTCTTCCTCTCAATTCTTTTTACGTTCCTCCCTTCTTCTCTTCCATGGCTCCCTTCTATTATATTTCCTTTCTCTATCATCTTCCCCTTCTCCACATCTTTCTCTTTCTCCCCTCTCCATCTCCATTTCCTCCTCCTCCTCGCAAACTCTCTCCTTCTCTCTCTTCCCAACCTCTCTCCCTCTCCCTGCTCCCCATTTTTCTCCCTCTCCCCTCCTCCTTACCTTTCTCCCTCTCCCTCCTTTCCACCTTTCTGCCTCGCCCCTCTTCCTTACGTCCCATCTACGTCCCACGTTTTCAATCCCATTCGCTAATCTCTTATTCCTCTCTCCTCTTTGCCTTTTCCCTCTTCATCCCATTTTCCTTTCTGTGTCTTTCGTTTTCCTTATTCTTCAATAACTCCTTCTATCCCTCCTATCATCATTGTTTCTCCTCTTTCGTTCCTCCCTCCTTTTCTCCTGTCAGATCTCCTTTTTCCATCTCCCTCTCTTTCCTTTGATATTTTTCCCCTCTCCCTGACAGTCTCACTCCCTCTCCCGTCTCAAATCTTCTGCCTTCTCCCCCGTCCTCCCTCCCTTCGTCTCCCTCTCCTCTTTGGAATCTCCTTCCCTCTCCCTCCCCCGCTTCCTTCCTCTCCTTCTTCCCTCTCCCGCCCCACTCCTTTCTCTCCCTCTCAAGTCTCCTCCCTTCCTTTCCCCCCTCCCTCCCTCCCTCTCCCTCTCCCCTTTGAAATCTCCTCCCCTCTCTTTCCCTTCTCCTCCCCCTCCCCTCCCACCCTTCCTTAATCCCCCCCTCCCTCCCCCCCGGCCCGTCTTCGGATGCCAGAAATGTCCCCAACATTTCCTTCCACACACATCCCGCCAGCAGTCGTTATCTTCTTGAATATTTTTCTCGGATAAAGGCTGGGCCAGTCGAGCCGTGGCGGTCGGTGAATATTTCATTATTTTCATTACCT
>NC_091568.1:12621843-12628163 GCF_042767895.1 Penaeus vannamei
AATGATTGGTAAGTTATTACCGCCTGAGGCAATGGGGTTACAACCTGAAATGGTGACCTGATTGGCTCCTGATTGTAGTTTCTGATGAGACGGTTGAGGTTGTTGTAGTTGTTTGTGTGGTTTGTGAGTCATTTGGTGTGTATGTGTGTTTGTTTGCTTGTAGTGTTTGTTTTGTTTGTTTGTATGTGTGTATGTGTGTGTATGTATGTATGTATGTATGTATGTGTGAGTGTGTGTGCGTGTGTATATATGTATGTAAGTATGTATATATGTATGTATGTATATGTGTATATGTAAGTATATGTGTATGTATGTATGAATGTATGTATGCATGTATGTATGCGTGTGAGTGTGTGTGTGTATATATGTATGTATGTAAGTATGTAAATATGCATGTATGTATATATGTACGTATGTATGTAAGTATGTATGCATGTATGTAAGTATTCACGTACGTCTGCATGCCTGCAAATATAAGCGAGTAAATTTGCAGTTAAACACACGTAATATTAATGAAATAAACTGAATATTTACCAATCACAAAACAACAAAAACAACAACAACATTAACACCGCTACCTAAACGTTCCCCCCCCCCCCCCCGCCGCCCGCTTTCATGAACAACGCTATTGAACGCATTAAAGCCTAATACCTAATCACAGACGTCGGCAAATAGCTCTGTGGGAAGACTGACAGTATATTCATTTTCTTTTCCTTTCTTTCTAGTACTGTTTTCGTCAGCTGTTTTGGACCTTCGTGCTGTCACTCTGGATAGGGAGGGAGGGGGGGGGGCGCTCGATGCCCTAATAAATCTATATCTAAATCTATATCAACAGTGTTCTATTGTGTTTATTGCTCTTGTTCTTTTAGTTGTTATCATTTTGTTGTATGGTTAAAAAAAATTATATTAGAAGTGGGGTTATTGTTTTTTTCTCTCTTTTTTACGTTAAAAGTGGGGTTATTGTTTTTTTTTCTTTTTTTCTTTTTTTCTTTACGTTTGCTCTCAAGGGAAAATGTTTAAACATGCGTGTTCTCATGCACACACGCACGTACACATATGTATTGAAATACTATGTCTCAGAATTATACATGTATACACATACAATTTACATACACACACAAATTCACATCCACACATTCACACACACATTCACACACACACACATACATTAACACACACAAACACACATTCACACACACACAAACACACACACACATACATCCACACACACAAACACACACACATTCCGAAAAGAACCAGACACCACCTTCCTCACGCACGCACATATCCTTCCATAGACACCCGCACTAATCCACGCTAACACGCAAGCACACGATCCATCCAAAGATAAAACAGACATAAACATTTACGTCTCCGTCCATTCCCATACCCTCTCCTCCGCTCGCCCTTCTCAATCGCCCTCGGGGGAAGTGACTGACCAATAGGAATAGAGTTTAATCTACTAGCGCCTTAATGATTAGCTGGACGCGATCCTCCTCGGCCACCAATTGGAGTAGCGGAAGAGATGGAGTCCATTAAGGGTTTTGCTGCGTCTCTCGCCCGTGCCCGGCGACAGATCACTCAGTTCTGTGGAGGGGGACGCACGCGCTGGTGCTGGGTGGGGGAGAGAGGGATTGGGAGAGTGGGAGAGCGGGAGGAGAAAGAGGGAGGGATAGGGAGGAAGAGGGAGGAATGGAAAGATGAGGAAGGGAGGAAAGGATGGAGGGAGGAAGGGAGGAAGGGAGGAAGGGAAGGAGGGAGGGAGGGAGAGAGAGAGAGAGAGAGAGAGAGAGAGAGAGAGAGAGAGAGAGGAGCGAAGGAAAAAGAGAAAAGGAGAGAAAACGAGACAAAAAAAGACAAAGATTTAGATATAGATAGAGAGAGAGCGCGCGATACAGGGAGAGAGAGAGAAAATAAGATAAAGAGAGAAGCTGAGTGATACATAAAAGTCAACAGCCACTCAGCGCTAAGGACCAAGGCAAAGATTTATATATAATCCATGAATTGACGAGGGAACAGTACACGACACGCCATCCTGTGTGGAGAGCGGGTACGTTGCCATACCGCGCTGACATGCACATCTGGTGAATCAGCTCCATCAGCTGTCATGTGGCCATCAATTCCGTGCTGGCATACATGACAACTAACATCAACGACAGCAACAATATCTTCAGCCTCATCATGAACAGAACAACATTAACAATAACATCATCAGCAACAACAGCAAAAACAACAACTTTTGCATCTTCAACAACATCAACATCCCAGGCAAAAATAACAGTGGCATTAGCAATGACAATACAATCATCATCACCATCGTCATCATCATCATCATCATCATCATCATAAAACAACAACAAGGAGACATCATTAACAACATCAAAACAAGCATCACCATCTAACTCACCATCCTCATTATCAAAACAACAACAACAGGAAAACAACAACCTCAAAATGGTGCAACAACAAATGATGTATCACCAGTAACGACAACACTAAATGTTCACAACCGAAAGCATAGATATAAATACTGGAATAGATATATTTGATAAAGCTAAGGTAAAAAGAGGAATGATTATGATCCTGATATAGTTTATGGAAAGTCAAGCAAATATTATGAAAAAATGGGCTTCTAATTCATGTATTATGGAAGGTAGCATTAAAAGTAGCGAAAATTATGATAGTAACGATGACGAATATGATGATAATGATGATAGTGATGAATATGATGATGATGATGAAAATTATGATGATGATAGTGATGAATATGATGATGATGATGAAAATTATGATGATGATAGTGATGAATACGATGATGATGATTAATATGATGAACATGAATATGATGATGATAAATATGAATATGATGAATATGATGATGATAAATATGAATATGATGATGAATTTGATGATGATTACGATGATGATAAGGATGATGATTATTGAAGATGATCTTGAAGCAAGTGAAAATGAAACTAATAAAATTAGCACTAATGTCATAGTAACAATATACTGATAACAACAATTACAATCGTGAAGATAATGAAAATGATAATAGTGCTAACAGTCCTATCATTTCAATAACGTAAAGATAAGGCAATACTAGTAATGACTAATCAAAATGATAAACAGGATAAACAATAATGAAATAATAGTAAGGTAATTAACATAACAAAACGATAATAATTTAAAAAATCATGATAATAATCAAAGGAATTATAAAGGTAGCAACAAATATAGAAATAATGAGGAAAGAAAAAAAAAGAAAAAGAAAAGAAAAGAAAGGAGAAGAGGAATAAAAGAAAAAGAGCGAAAGAGAGACACAATTAAGCACTTCCATTATTCGTTAATTACGGAGCTAATCTCGACCTTCCTTTCCAGATCAACAGAAGCATTAGCCCCCCCACCCCCCACGGACCCCTCCCCCCCCCCCCCATGCTGATTAATCATTGACCAGTAATTACAGTAAGTCTCGGGTGTATAAGAAGAGGCGCGTTGGTTCGAAGTCCGCTGGCCATCGCCCCACCCCCCCTCCCCCCTCCCCCCCACCCCGAACAGATAGGCTTTGCATTTAATGATATGGCAGTTATTATATATGTATGCACATACACATAAACGCACACACACACACACACACACACACACACACACACACACACACACACACACACACACACACACACACACACACACACACACACACATACATACATACATACATACATACATGCATACATACATTTATATATATAAATATATATATATATATATATATATATATATATATATATATATGTATATATATATATATATATATATATATATATATATATATATATATATATATATATATATATATATATATATATATGTTGTGTGATGGTAATAAGGATAATAATAACAATGGTAATAATAATAATAATGACAATAACATTAAAAAAATGATAATAATGATAATAATAATAGCAATGATAATAATGATAATAATAATAATGATAATAACAACAAGAACAACAACAACAATAACAATTAAAGTGATGATGATAATAGTTAAAAATAATGATAACAACAATAATAATGATAATAATAAATGATAATAAATAAAACAATAATAATGATAAACTGAAATAAGCACGTAGCCGCACATTCAGAAAGTAAACAAAGGCTCTGGCAAAGGATAGAAAGTTGATTTCTTTTCTTTTTACGACGAATCTGTACGTTTCTGGGCACCTTTGTGAGATGTCGCTTCGGTCGAATGAGGAAATGTTCGTATGTTCTGCTTTGTCTGCTTGAGCGTATTTTTTTTCTCTCTCTTTTTGTGGTCTTCTTTCTCTTTTTGTCTGGCTGGTTGTTTGTTTGTTAGTTAGTCTATTTCTATCTCTGTCTCTGTGTCTGTCACTCTCCCTCCTTCTCTCTCTCTCCCTTTGTCTGTCTGTTTTTCTTTGTCCCTGTCTGTCTGTCTCTCTCTCTCTCTCTCTCTCTCTCTCTCTCTCTCTCTCTCTCTCTCTCTCTCTCTCTCTCTCTCTCTCTCTCTCTCTCTCTCTCTCTCTCTCTCTCTCTCTCTCTCTCTCTCTCTCTCTCTCTCTTTCTCTCTCTCTGTACATACGTGTTGCCACCCATCAACCTATGCTTATCTATCCGCGTATCAACTCAATCACCTATCATCTATCATTCTACTTATGTGCATCAAAATAATTATTTTGCTGTCATTTCAGTTCTTCCTGTAGCTAGATCTCGCTTGTAACTCTATAAGGCGAAAATGATTTAATTCGCGGAATCATTCGAGTAATGAAGCTCGCTCCACCCTTCCGTAATTCAACTTTTCTGTGCCTTGACGATCAGCCAGCGGCCCCGAACATGAATGGAATTCGAGTTCAATAAGGAGAGTATCTGATTCCCCGATTCATCCAGAATAGTTTGTCTTTTTTATGTGCATTGATGCGCTTATATGTTTTTTTTCTTTCGTGAATATTACAATGTCCTTGTCATTATTATCGATTTCTTTTGTAAAACCAGCGTTCTAAAAGCCACGAAGACAATGACTAAAGCTATTGAAAAGAAACGATCGATATTCATAAACAGGAGATGTAAAAAAAAAGATTGTTCATATGTGATTGTTTGTACTTGTGCTTCTGTGACGTCAGAGCAGTAATAGACAGCATTTATGACGTCATGGAAGAGAGCTACATTGTGCATCATTACCTATAAAGATAAACCTGTACATCTCCATTTGATATAAAATCTTCAATATGAACATACACACGCATGTGAGAAAACAGTTACGATCGTATTCCTACATACACGTATCGAAGCACACATACTGGCAGACAAGCAGACAGTCACACTTGTACACAAATCCTTATACCGAAGAAGGGTAAGGAACACTCACCTCGCAGTTATGAAGATTATGCACACGGTATACATTGACATTCATTTGCATATATGACATACATTTGCATCTATCTCCTAAATGGGAACATCTTACTGATAAACAGAAGCTAATGCCAGCGAACACCATACTACACTGAACAATAGATTAGATACGATAGATAATACACTGAGCAATGCACTACAATAGTATCTCGAAAATTATTGCACTGAATACCTAATTCATTAACTATTCACTGAAAAATGCTCAGGGAGTAATAGCAATGACTGTCTTTTTCGTTAATACGATAAATAATGCCATATTGTTTTATTCATTATCATTATTTCTTCATCTTTTTCATATTATTATCATTATCATTATCATTATTCATTCATTTTTCTATTTATTTAGCCGGAGGCGTGAGATGTGGAATATACGTAAGTGTAGCTTATACATGATTATTTATTCATTTTAAATAAATCACTCATATTGGAAGTATTATTTATCTGTTCTATTTCTTTCTGGTTATCTCTTTACATCTGATTATCTGAGGATTGTTTTGTTATTACTTTACATACTCGCATGAATTGTATCTTTATATATTCATTTGTACATATTTTCTTGCTTCCTCACTCCCATATCAACTTGCGTATTAACCTGTTACCGTTGTTTTTCTTTCTTTCTTTCTTTTTTATCATCATTGTTATTATCACTGATATTGCTATCATTAAGTCTTTGTCATTGTAATTCTCAATTAAAAAAAAATATGTACAGTATAAACCAAGTTCCAATTTTCCTTTTATTTAATGCAAATCTTCATGATATCGAAGACAAGAGCCTTGTCATTATGGAAACTTTCAGCCACGGTAAAAATAAACAATTTTTAAGCGATACTTTATATAAAAACTTTCGAATCATTTACTCCGACATTAGAATTTTCTTCGGAGGTTCA